>NC_090726.1:185772006-185782006 GCF_036898095.1 Palaemon carinicauda
GAAAAAAGAAACAAGCAAGAGAATGAGGAAGACAAGCAAAAAGACAAGGAGGAGGAATGGATCAAGTTTTATAGGGATGGATACAAAGAATAATAAAAAAGGGAAAAAAGGAAATTATAAAAGATGAATCTACCTATGGATGGAATCTCCAGCTGACATCAAAGATAAAGAAGCAAAGTAAAAAGAAAAGAAAGGAAAAACATAATATAAAGGGGGATGGAAGGGTCATATTACGAATGTAGAGAGAAGCAAGCAACTAGACAAAAGCATTTTAGCATCTTATTCATTTCTGAATATGGTAAACAATGACCTGAAAAGTAAATAAAAACAAAGAAAATATATTACTATTACTATAGATATGTATCTCCAAATAACAAATACTTAAAAATATTTGACCATTCACTTATACATTCGCATTTTATTTATTTCTATATATGGTAAACAACGACTGGAAAAGTAAACAAATAAAAACAAAAAATATATGTATTACTATTATTATAGATATGTATCTCCAAATAACGAATACTTAAAAATCGAAAATATTTGACCATTCACTTATTAGTATTATCATTTCTGTATATCGTAAACAACGACTGGAAAAGTAAACAAATAAAAAGAATACAAAATATATTACTATAAAGATGTATCGCCTACTAACGACTAATAAAAATTGAAAAAAATATGATCATTAACTTATATAATAACCTTCAGCTTTGCATCTTCTTTATTGCTGTATATTATAAATATCAGCTAAAAAGGTAAACAAATAAATACATTCAAAATATATTACTATAGATATGTATCTTCAACAAACGAATACTTAAAAAAGGAAAATATTAGACCAATCACTTTTATGCTTATTATCAGGTCAACATAGTTATACAACACACCCAAAAGTATAAGACAAAAATTAGCAATTAAATAGAAAAGAAATAAATATATATTTGTTTGTGTGAGAAGCTGAAATTATACGATAAACACAATAATAAGACTAAAAAGGATGTAACCTTGAATAAAAAATAATTGATATTCATATATATGCAAAAGAAAGTCACAACATTAAGAGGGTCAATGTCCCCAAGAGTAAGGAACTTAATAATAAAAATAAAAAAATAAATAAAAATAAAAACACCCCTTCCGATTCCTAAAACGTAAGGAAAGGAAGTGAACGAAAGAAAGACAGACAATTAAGAGAGGAAATGCCGAGAGAAAATAAATAACGGGGATATAAATTACCAATAAACGACATAAAAAAAAAAAAGAGGGATCAAATGAAAAACATAAATTAGCGAAAAGACGACGGGAAAAGGAAATCAAATATGAAGAATAAGATAACAGACAATAAACAGCTCCCAAGGAGGGTGAGTAGTAACAGAATGAAGAATGAATATTATTATAGCAGTGAAGTATTGCATAAAAAAAAAAAAAAAATCAGACAATGTACTTAAATGCAGGGCATTAAAAACACGAGAAAATAAATTGTCGAGGGAAAAATAAATACTTCATGAAGATGCAAGATAATGTCTTGGGAGACGAGATGGAATAAAAAGAGCCAAATATAATTAGTTTTAGAGGAACAAAGATGTGGACTCAGCGGTAAAAAACGGAATAAGGAACGAATATGAGTAAATAATAAATATCTTTAATAAAATAGAAATGAAATAAAGATGGATGAATTGCTAAAATAAAAAAAAACATTTTGATTGCTGTAATGGATGATAACGAGAGAGAGAGAGAGAGAGAGAGAGAGAGAGAGAGAGAGAGAGAGAGAGAGAGAGAGAGAGAGAGGAATTTTACAAGGTGTAGCTTCCAGTGAATGTTAAATAAAACAAATTATTATTATTATTATTATTATTATTATTATTATTATTATTATTATTATTATTAATTTGTTTTAGATCACCATTCAAAGGACAACATCATAAGAATTAAGCATTGACAAAACGTTGTGCAGAAATTTATCTTTAATACTGGCTAGCAAAACTTTGTACAGGAATTCAACTTTACAATTGACATGTTAAAATTGACTATTGAAAATAATCACTTATGCATTTCAACTCAGCATTTTAATACGAAAATAAGTTACTGATAAGATAAAGGGGGAATTATTATCATCAGCGATACATATATATTATGAAGGTGATCACTAAAAAAATTTACATAAACACTGTCCGACCAAAATTATTCCTCATTAATGGAAATCGTGTATATTTTCCCTGTTGGAGCCCCAAGGCTTATAGCATTCTGCTTTTCTAACTAGGGATTGTAGCTTAGCAAGTATTAATAATAATAATAATAATAATAATAATAATAATAATAATAATAATAATAATAATAATAATAATAATAATGGGCTCTTGAAATAAAATTCCTCACAGTAAAAAAAAAAAAAAAATATATAAATAAACAAGAAAAATTATCATTAAATGGAAAGTGGGGTTGAATTCATCCAAACCCTTAAGGACTGAAGAATTAGATGATATCTTTCACTATGAAAAGAAATAATAAAAATTACCATTAAATAGAAAACAGGGTTAATTCCTCTGTACCCTCACAGGACTGAAGAATTAGATGACATCTATCACTATGAAAAATGCAATGCCAAATTAGACATTGCAAGAGATTAAAGTTTTTTATCTTAAAATAATACTACAGTCATAGCACTCCAAGATAATCTATAACTAAAGGATGATATATAAGAATTAGCATGTGTATATCACCAAGGATCTTAAGAATAATACAATAATACAAGAGAAAATACTCCAATACCATTAAATCTAAAGACAATCATGTTATAAAACCTTGAACTGTTAAAAATATACCGAAAAAAACGGTACAAAAAAATGGAATAAATGTTGCCAGGCATTTGCTGTTTAGAAAAAAAACGGATATATTGACGTAAAGGAGTGATATTACGATCAATAACCCGTAAAAGATATTAACAAAGTAGGGTAAAATTACGGTTGCCTGTATTTTACTGATACAGCAGAGAACAGTATATTTTTACTGATAATTTCGGATTAAAATTACGTTTTTCTAACAGTGTAAACCTAAAGATAACATTACTTTGCTTAGTTAAAAGAGAATTGGTGGATATTTTAAATATGGTTAGCAGCAAATTCTGGATAGAAAGAAACACTATAATGATTAAGCCATTAAGGGATATTACTCTAACAATCACTCATTTCTAAGAGAAGCCATCGCCTAAACTGTCACTGCCAGGACCGAAGTCTGAAGTCCGAAAGGATATGAGCCGTCTTTTACGAATTTCTAGCTCTAGTGCCCAAAGCGTCGGCTCAGCTTGCTTAAAGCTAAAAGGGGAGATTTAGCCCCTACGCTGGATGTAGACTTGGGGGAATTCCCTGCTTTGCAAGAGGCTCTTTAAGGAAGGGCGTGGTGCAAGGGACTACGAAAGCCCTTGTCAGGGGTATGCAACCCCTTTTTTTTCTCATACCTCCCTCTGCTTTTCAAGAAGGGAAGAGGAACGTAGGCTCTCTCTCTCTCTCTCTCTCTCTCTCTCTCTCTCTCTCTCTCTCTCTCTCTCTCTCTCTCTCTCTCTGGTTCATCCTCACCTTGTTTCATCTCTCCATCACGTAAAAGAAACCAGTAATCGTTGTAATCTCTTTGAAAGCGGGGAAAATATAATATAGTAGAAAGGATCTTGGTGTTTTATTTATCTGTTGTCACTCGGCTTCTGTTACTACAAAATTCCAGGGAAATTTGCTACCGATAAAATATATACATAACGACGCATTTGTGCCCTCAATCGTTTAATGAATATCCATACGTCCATTTTTGGTTTCCCTTTTATTTATTTATATAAGTATCTATTTTTCGGTTCAAAAATACCACTAAGGCAAATGATCACACATGAAATGATATACATCATTCAAAGGCGTCACCAAGGCAACCAGATCGTGCCCTAAATATAAGAAAAACATACAAAAAAAGAGTAACGAAAAAAAACGCCAAACGTATAAGAAAAAAGTTCCTCGTTTCACCATTCAACTCAGTTCATCTTTTCATACCATTTTGAAAAATTGCGCTAAAAAATACAGGAGGGATTGTCCAATGAGCATACGCGCGCTGGAACAACAGTTGACAATGCTGCCTTTGTCATGGTTGTGATTTTTACGGAAGCTCTTACGCTGTAAGTCAATAAGCAATTAATATAAATCCTCCAATATCAATTAACGTTTCGCCTACTCGCTCCAGCTACAGACGTGTCCATAGAATCTCTTCATTATCCGCTAGTTCACATTTTAAAACCCTCGTTCCAAACTCCCTAATTTTAAATGGTTTTTTTGAAAGTCGAACCAAAAGCAAAGAAAAAAAAGGGTTTGAAAATCACCTAGCCCTTAAGAAGGAAAATAGTGCTTATGGCTTAGGAGAATATAGTTGAATAGGGGTGCTTGTATTGAAGTATACATATGAACTGCGTAAACACCTTCATTTCCATACGCGAGAACGGAAAAGTACAAAAATATGGAAGTGGATATACATATGAATGGGAACCTTACCTTTGAATATAAACACTATAAGTATGTACATGCGCGAACGTATGTAAACATATTACATATATATATATATATATATATATATATATATATATATATATATATATATATATATATATATATATATACATATTATGTATGGTGAGTATGAGTGCGTGAAAGACATTTATAATGCAAACTTTGATGAACAAAAACATAATCAGACCATTAAACACAATTTAGCTAAATAAAAATTTACCTGTTAGCTTCAACACTTGAAAGAGATCAAGAAACAAAGTAATATTTTCTGAGGCTAAGGAACTCCACGAGCATGAAAGTGCTTGTAGCCTTAAACACTAATGGACATCAAAGAAATGAACATTAAAGCAAATTTTGACAGTAAGGAGTTTTAGATGCACGAAAATGCAGTAATTTTTTGGGTAAGAACATAACTTAAAAGAGTAAAATATTACTTAAATGGAAGTATGAAGGCAAACATAAGTGGAACTGTTAAGTGAACAAAACATGATTTGGATAGATCTTCTCACTTGGAATTGTAAGTACACATAAACAGTGAGTTATCTGCTACACACTTGGTGAGCGATGCATCGAGGGACTGATGATATAACCTGTACTCAAGTTTGGCTGAAGTAAGGAAATTCACCGTTCGTTAAATTAACAAATTGCGTCCATAGCAGTAGGTCGAATCAAACTTTAAATCAAGTTCCAAGGAACATTTAAGATCATAGCCTAAAAATAATCTTTGTAGACCCTAATTTGCAATTAACACATATTTGCATTTAAGTTACCAACCAGGCTTTTGGAATTAAACATGCATATAAGAGGGTAAATTCCAATGACTGTACAAAAACATGTTGACTTTGAGTTTTTTTTATTGACATGTTGTAGTCTTACATGATAGATGGCACTCATATGCTATTTTTAAGGAAACAACCTTCATACGATCAAAAACGTTAACAAAATAACAGTCAAACAAATACATTCAGATAATGGCTATATATTTCCTATGGTACAACATTCCTTAAAATAGAGTCCACCAGGTAAAGTGTTTCCCTTTAATCCAGGGAATGACTTCTGAGGGGACTGAAAGTACAAAAGGTCCTCAACTTACAAACTTAATTGGTTCCAAGAAGCAGCATGTAAGTTGAATTGTTTGTAAGTCGAATTATTTGTAAGTCGAATCTTTTGTGTGTGAAATTGTTTGTCAGTCGAATGGCTTGTAAGTTGAATTTTGCTAAATTTTGGACTAGGTTAGGACTAACTTGAATCCCATGCCTATGATTTCCAGCTACAAAAGTCAACAGATATTAGGGCTTCATATGAAATATATATCACGTTAGTACAAATGTCATTTTGCTTACTGTATTAAATAATCTAATATTGTTTTATTACATTATTTATTTATCTCCCATTTTATTTTTTTTCAGTTGGATTTCTGTTTGTATCTCCGAATGTTTATAAATTGAGAACCTTCTGTACCGAGCAATTTAAACCATAAGATATTCACAGCCATAAAAAGAGTAGGCAATCCTACATGTACACGAGGATCTCATGAGAAGGAGGGTATCGGAGAGGGGGTCGAGTTACAAGCAAGTAATATGCTGCACGAATTGAGACATATTCAAGAATTGGATATTATAGAGACCTGAAGTAATCTAAAATAATCTCAAGAGGTTAAGAGTGGCAGTAACTATAAGCAAAGAGAGAGTCGATGAACATAGAAGTGCAAGTTAGTTTGAACACAAGGAGACCCATAGAGCAAAAATGAATAGTAAATTTAGACATTAAAGAACCCTTGACCTAAAAAGGAATAAGGAATATATCGATCATAAATTCTCCTTTGCTTAAAGTACTGGTAGATAACTTCTGATATATTATAGGACTGGAGAACAATAAAGATTTAGGCAACCTATGAGACAAAAAAAAAAAAATTCTAAAGGTAACCTAAAAGACGAAAAAAGGAATTCAAAAGGTAACCTACCAGAGGAAAAAAAAAGGAATTAAAACGGCTATGTAATTTCAGACAATAAAACTTTACTAAAAACGAAAATAGTAAGGTGGTTGGAAACTTCCTGTCGACTAGAATTAAGATTTAGACTTTTATGTGCATGATAGACAAAAATGCCTCTGGGATGAACATCGAGAGTTATAACGCACCAAAAGAAACAATGATAAATATATTGAAAAGTGCGTGTGCAATTAATCTAGGGAATTTATTTTTACAAATACTTGAGAAGCAAAAGTGTGTAAGACTTTAATTTAATCTAGTTTAAAAGCAGATAAGGCAAATATCTGAAAAGTTGTGTATAAAGACAAATAATAAAAATCACATTTAAATAACATCAAGGTTATAGGAGCTTAAAGATCTAACACTAATCGTCCTAAGACACATAAGACCTCGTAATGAATGTTTTTATGTGGAACAGGCTGACATAAGTCTCTCTTCATAGTTCATACATGACAGATATATTTTAACATTGTTAATGACCTTAAAATATTTTAAATTAATCATTTATTAATTCGCATGTAGTTTCTTTATTTCCTTATTTCCTTTCCCTTCAGGGCTATTTTTCTCATTTTTCGCTGTTGGAGCCCTTGGGCTTATAGCATCCTTCCTAGCTCAACTTAGTTTATTTGTAGCTTAGTTAATAATAATAATAATAATAATAATAATAATAATAATAATAGCTTAGCTAATAATAATAATAATAATAATAATAATAATAATAATAATAATAATAATAATAATAATAATAATAATAATAATAATAATAATGATAAAACAAAAGCCAGAGTTTGACATCACCGGAGGTACAACTTATTTAGGCAATACAATGAGGCAGACTACGGCTCTTTGCAACGTTTCCAATTCCAAGTGAAGCATGTTAATCAAAGCCTAGAAGAGTTTGCTCACAATTAATTCCATACGAGGAGAGTTACTTGACCATACCGGGTGGTTTTGAATCAAATAATCTAAATCTTTACAAAAAAAAAAAAAAAATAAACATCATACACAAATATTTATGTGGAACTAAATACATTGCCATACTTCGTTAAACGCTGGATACATTTACATGAATTGCAAGGTCAACTTAGAATATAAATATCTCATTTAATAAAGTACCCAACATAAACAGCACTGTTTAAAGAAATAAAAAAACCGTAATTTCAATCGGAAATTCTCCGTAAAAATATACTGTTCTCAGCCGTATTTCAGTAAAATACAAGCGACCGTAATTTTACCATACATTGTTATCATCTTTTACGGTTTGGTGACCGAAATATCACTCCTTTCCGTCCATATATCCGTTTTTAAAACTGCAAATGCCTTGGAATATTTATTCCAGGATTTTTACGGTTTTTTTAATGCAAATTTTTAACAGTGAGAAATTAACATTTAGAGGAATGACATCACCGGAAAGCTTCTATTAAGGAAATAAATGTAAACTGCGGGATGATTTGTGATGGAAATGTCTAATAAAGATTAACCTTTATTAAAACCAACTAACTACATAAAGGGATAAATCTCTTTAAATTATGAGGCTAAGAATAAAAAGAAAAAAAAATAAGAGGAAATAGCGCTATCACGCGCTTTTAGACCATAAAATTAGTAGCAGCTTTTAATTCTTTCAACATTATGCCACCAAATCCGTTAAAAACCCGAATAAATTTCTTTAGTACTTTTACACCGAAATACGAGAAAAAGTTTTAATTAACGATAATTTGAGTAATGAAATAACAGCGACACCATTAATTAGTTTACGCTTCCATTGAAAAATAAATAAAGTTGGGAAAAAAAAAAAAAAGATCGGCGGCAAATTACGACGCGATAATATCTATAAAAGCAATTCAAAGAACGGAAAGAGAGAGAGGTTATTAATGCGGGACTGCGAATCACCTCATTAAATATTGGCTATAAAACTCTAATCAAAGGGAAAAACAAATAGCAAAAAGGACATCAAGAAATGCAAGGCCGAGGGGAGAGGGGGGGTGGAGGGAGGAGAGGGAATATTTTCAAAGAGGAGCGTGCCACCAAAAAGGGACATCAAGAAACATCACAAAAATAAAAAAAAATAAAAATGAATAAATAACACCCCACAATGCAAACACACGATTAAAAACTAATTGAAACAAAGACAGAACAAACTTAAATAAAAACATGGCATAAAATACACACCATGTAATCTAAAGCGCTCATAATAATGACTCAAAGGCTCACACAAATAGCAGCGGCTGAACGTTTGGAAAAAAAAAAATAGTATTAATAATGAACGATGAAAACTGATCATCAGCTTTTAATATCTAAAGGACAGGATGAAGAGATTAAAAAAAAAAAAAAATCCACAACTGCGTTGAGGTGTAATTTTTTTTTTTTTTTTTTGTGATTTTTTCTTTTTTTCAATCGGGTCATACTTTACGGGATAATACGACTAACATATATATTTATTTTTTTCCCACACAATAAAGGTTTTGTTTATTCTAATTGCATGTTATGAATGAAAAACATATCTCCTCTGGTGGTAATTTAATCTATAATATTTCTTATAGAAGTATCACCGCTAGTAATAATTTACTGGCTATATTTCTTGTATTCTCTATACGGTGGTAATTTAATCTATAATATTTCTTATAGAGGTATCACCGCTGGTAATAATTTGCTCTCTATATTTCTTGTATTCTCTATACATGCTTGGAAAGTCTTTACCTGATTTCTTAGTCTTTAACTGCCTGTCTTTCCCTAAATAAAATTATTTTTGGAAGAAAATAGTAATTTCCGACGGCTCTTTACCTCGAAATAAAAATGGAAAAAAATTATCTTCGTTTTTTAGTTCAGTAAGTATAACGGAAATGTCAATAATGAAGAGAAAAATGTACTGATTACACCACCATAAAACACTCCGATTCTTTATTACTGAATAATTTTTCAAACTCTATTTCTCTACTCATTATGAGTGATTAGTCTTGAAAAATTGAAGGGAAAAAATATGCCATACGGTAAAAGTGACGTATTTTTCATTACAGAGTTAATACACATACTTTAATTTACTACCCTTTTTTCCTAATATTTAACATAAAATGATTTATCTGTGCTCATGCACCTATTATATTTCAGTGTTTTCCGTAAGAAGGAATTCTCTCTAATGGGGTTTAGCGGTTACGAATACAAGTGTCTTTTACCAATCTTCTTTTTTCTTTTACATAAAACGATTTCTTATCCTTTGTGATTGTTTTTCTACATTTACAAAGGGCTTATGGTCACCCCTTTTATAATTCCCCACGTGCCTCGTAGGCATAGTGAGACTTATTTACTACTTAGGAATCACATTGAGGTAACTTCATTTTTTTATATATTTGCTCAGCAATAGATGCAGTATATACGCCCTTTCTGAGTGGGGATACCAGAAGGGTTTTTATATCGGCACGATCAGGATATCTGTACTAGTCCTGGTCCCCGATACTAGGTTGGTTTGCTGTGGGCGATC
>NC_090726.1:185789506-185791628 GCF_036898095.1 Palaemon carinicauda
ATAAAAATTGTATTTTTTTTTTTTTTTACCAGGAATCTTTGAAGAAAAAAAGGGCCATCTAAAAAGGATTGATTGATTGATTTAAGGTTTTCTGGCATCCTGTCTAAAAAGGATGTATGAAAAATCAATAAAGCGAGGACAGGCCCAAAATCGTCTGTACACTTTCCCAAAAGTTTGTATTAATCAAATATGACCAAGGAAAGGTTACTTACTATTTCAAAATTGGGATTGCACGGAACCAGTTGCCAAGAAAAACGGTTTGAGACAAGACTCATATGCTGTTCCGAACGCATAAAAATATTTTTTCCCCAAACTTGACCAGTAAAATTCATTCAGACTTGCAGCCACTATTTATCCACAAAATTATATACCTGACATACAACTTAGAAGCCACCCATAAGCGCAATAACTCAAAGGAAATGAGAAAGGTGTTTCATGAAGGCACCCACGTGGCTATTCAATACGACACTCGAGTTTTTCCATTCAGAGATGCGGGGAACCTTAAAAAAACCCAAATAATAAGGTTTTGTAAATACCATATGAATGCAAGAATGAATGGATGAATCCGAATAGAAAAAGGCAAGCATGGGACAGACGGGGGTCGTTCAACTAAGCATTGAAAAAGGGGAACGATAAAAATGATATTTTGCTTTCCTCGTTCTGCAAGCAGACACTATCCAATGCCAACCGACATAGTAATGTTTGGTAATGGAGAAAGGTAGCATTTCTATATTTGAATAATTCATTAATTAAATGCACAAAGAAGTTTTGGAATGAACTTCCTAATCAGGTAGTTGAATCGGTGGAATTTCAAAAGTTCAAACTTGTAGCGAAGGTTTGTATGTTGAATAGGCAGATATAGGTCTCTTTAAAAAGTTATATGTGAGAGAGATCTATTCTACTCTTATCACTGTTATTAAAATATCTTAATTGTTCATTGCTTCTTTTGCAGTTTATTTATTTCCTTATTTCCTTCCCTCACTGGACTATTTTTTTTCTGTTGGAGCCCTTGCACTTATAGCATCCCACTCTTCCAACTAGGGTTGTAGCTTAACTAGTAATAATAACAATAATACAAGCATATGTAATTTTGAATATGTACACTTCTATAAACTAAAAACATATACAGTTAAAAACAAACATATAAAGTAAGGTAAAGGGAAAGTAATGCCTTGAACAAAAGAAGTCAGGGTAACTATATTAAATGCACCATAGATTAGCTTCAATATCTTTACCGATAAATATATTTCATAACAGTAAACATTTTCTTAACGTATAGAGATTATGAATACGAAACAGAACAACAGCCCGGCCAGTCCTTTCCTTTTCTACTTTCCCGTAATTAATTTCTTCTCTGTGCCGCATCGACCTAAATTACATCCAATCTTCAATATTTCTCGTTAAATCTACGACCATATAGGCCACCTAAAAGGCATTGAGGAGAGAGAGAGAGAGAGAGAGAGAGAGAGAGAGAGAGAGAGAGAGAGAGATCACATTATGACTTCCAAGTATGTCAAAATATGGCAAGTGAGAACATAATGTACTTATGAAAATAATAGGGGAAAAAATTAAGCAAGCAACATTTATTACTATTTCAATTATTATCAAAATTACGCATCGCCACGTAATAATAATAATAATAATAATAATAATAATAATAATAATAATAATAATAATAATAATAATAATAATAATAATAACAATAATAATAAATTTCAATATTATAATAATCTTAATAATTCTAATAATAATAATTTTAAAAACAACGACAACAACAACATCAATAATAACAATTTTATAAATATCAACAACTTAATAATTCAAACTAACTTAAAATTTAAATCATTTAAAAATCCAAATAAATGAAAATCCGATAAATAAAAAATCTGGCCCCTTGAATTCCAAGTAAAATCTGCGTCGATTCGTATCCTGCAGTAACTACGAAAGGTTATGTTCTATTATTGGAAATCTGGAGAAATAATATCTTTAGTATCGTAATTCAGTCGATAAACTTTCAATTCGAATGTGAGATTACAACTCAATATTATCTGCTGACGGTGGATCAGAAAAGAACGCAAACCTAATAACGCAGTTCCTACGGTACGGATAATATAACATGCCA
>NC_090726.1:185794628-185802128 GCF_036898095.1 Palaemon carinicauda
TGAAAAACCTGATCGCAAATGACTTATTCCTCTTATCCACAGTGAAAATTTCTGTAAAAGCCACCCCATCAACCCCCCCCCCATCCCCCCCCCCCTTGAAAACTACACATCCCTATACTCCTAACCCCCTTCCCGCTGTTAAGTGATGAATACCCAGCTCTTTTTCCCCCTTCATACGATGAATAATCACCTCTCCCCCTCAGGTGATGATTGCCATGTTAACCCCCGTTATTCCCCCCCCCCCCTACAGGTAGTGAATAACCATTTACCCATAGATGCTTTCACTCCCCTATTCGCCTCTCTAGCTCTCCCCTCTTTTCCCCTTACATTACTCATTTCCATTCTTCGTCTGATTGAATTTGCTTCGATGAAATGAAAAAAAAAACGACAAATTAAACGGGAACGATTATAAATCTTTGCATTGGACACTAAATAAAAAAAAAATCTTTTTCGAACAAACAGGATCATAGTATGAGTTTTTAGATGAGGACATTTTATTTACAAGATATTCATTAATAGCAATGTTTGTACTAACAATATATATATATATATATATATATATATATATATATATATATATATATATATATATATATACACATACATATATTTATATATATATGTGTGTATATATATATATTATATATATACATATATATATTTATATATATATGTGTATATATATGTGTATATATATATATATATATATATATATATATATATATATATCTACAGGCATATAATTTGCTAATCCTTACTTAAGTTTCAAGAAGGCTAGTGATATTTATCTGATTATCAAACGAGCTAATAAACTGAAATCCTACTAGTTCTTGAATGATATTTAAAAGCTCGAAAAAATTCAATTATCACCCGAAGATTTGGTGAAATACAAACTACATTACCACTAAGGGAATAATGTGCCTGACAGACTTACCTTCCCCCACAGCGTGTCAGGGGGGTAATAAGTCTTCCGAAATACATTTTCTTTTATTATCTTTTAAACCAGAGAGTATTAATGGACTGGCACTATAATGTTTCCATTTTCCCAGATCAGAAAAATTAGAGAAAAAGAACCTATGGAAAAATACGGTTTTTTTACCCGAAGGATGGAATATTTTATGTCGAGGTTTTAATGTGACGCAAGAATTTAACTGAAAATTAACAGACAAATGCATGTATTATCTTTCTGTATATACATATCTTCCCTATATAATAAAGAACAAGTGTCTAGCACTATATCCTGTATGTATATATATATATATATATATATATATATATATATATATATATATATATATATGTATATAGATACACACATATATATATATATATATACATATATATATATATATATATGTATATAGATATATATATATGTATATAGATATATATATATATATATATATATATATATATATATACACACACAATATATCCAGCCTTGCTCAGCTCTCCCTGTCCCTCGGGTAGAGGGAGAAGGAATAGTCATACCCTGGTGAGAGGGACGTCCTTGTGCGGGCAAATCTATCTAAACATTTAGCCGTCATTTGAGACGGGTTGCGTACACTGGTGTAAAAAAGGAACAAAGGAAAAATAATAAACTATTAAAATCACTTATCATTAGCAAACCTAAACAAAAAATAACAAAACTTAAAAAACATTTATCAAAATGTATCCTTCCACTTCCTTTCCCACTTCAACTCTTCTGAATATTGCGACTGATTAAGAAAAAACAGCAAAAATGAGAGGGAATATTTTCTGTGGATTCACAATGTCGTCCATGAATTATACCTATCTTTCCTAATAAAGTTAGTAGCTTCGATTGGTGGCAGGATAGAGCTCCAAAAATTCTATATTTTTCGCTCGGAAGAGTTTAACAAACGCGCTGGCACAAAAATTATATATCTTTATATACTAAGAACAGTAACACAAAGGATGATGATGCAATAGAAGAAATTAATTATTTTTCATTCGATAAAAAAAAAATAAAATAAAATTTTGCTTTTAATCTTTTATAATAGAGCGCTCAAATGGAAATAAACTTCTACCTCATATTGAGAATGAATTTTAGTCACTCTCTCTCTCTCTCTCTCTCTCTCTCTCTCTCTCTCTCTCTCTCTCTCTCTCTCTCTCTCTCTCTCTCTCTCTCTCTCTCTCTATATATATATATATATATATATATATATATATATATTACATATACTGTAAAGACTTATGAATATATATATACATATATATAATATATATGTTCATATATATTAAAAACAAGCAAGAGCCGCTGTAGTCTGGATAATACCCATAGCAAGCTTTCCTTGCTATTTTATCCAGATCTAGAATAAAAAATATAGGGAAGAATTTGAACGAAAGAATAAACTCACCAAGAATTCTGGATCTAGAATAAACCATTATACAATTGTTCATCAACTTGTTAGTCATTCCTGTATGATATTCTAAGGACAGTTCATGATCCCCAAAGTTTACAAAGTATCGTAGTTTGATTAAAGGTTTATTATCTCACTACATGTGCTGTGTTTTCCTATACAAAGAATTGTTTTTCTATAAAAAGAATTATTTTTCTATACAAAAAATTTTTCTTCTATACAAACAATTATTTTTCTATACAAAAAATTGTTTTTCTATAAAAAAGAATTGTTTTCCTATACAAAGAATTGTTTTTCTATAAAAAGAATTATTTTTCTATACAAAAACTTGTTCTTCTATACAAATAATTGTTTTCCTATACAAAGAATTTTCTAAAAAAAGAATTATTTTTCTATACAAAAAATTGTTCTTCTATACAAACAATTGTTTTTCTATACAAAGAATTGTTCGTCTACACAAAGAATTGTTCTTCTCAATTTTTCACTTTTTCTAAGATGAAACAAAGCAAAGACAAATAGTACAAAAAAAGTATATCTTAATTTTAAAAATAATTCGACTACTAAGTTATTGGCATATAAAAGACCAAAATGTTATATGCAGGATTTAGCTAAATAGCTCCGTGTTTGAATGACTGCAAATTAAATCAAACTCTAAAGCAGTTATGAGGTAAAAAAACTATTTATGACAGCGTTGTGAATTATGAAAAAGATGTAAGCCTATTAATGTTACCTTGTGGAATGGCATATAATCTTGGTTTAATTTAAATTATTATACATTAGAATTATTTTGAAAAAGAGAATGACAAAATGATGAGTATGAAAAAGAATATCATTATACCAAAATGTCTTTAGATGAATGTTTCTTTACACTAAAGATATTTTAGACCAAAACACTTTATATAAGAAAGAGATTTTAGATCAAAACACTTTATATACGAGAGATAGTAGACCAAAACTGTTCACCAAAAAAAAATTATATACGAAAGACATTTAGACCAAAACCGTGTAAACCAAAACACTATATACGAAAGAGATTTTAGACCATGACCGGGTATACAAAAACCCTTAAATTAATGCATTTTAGACAAACATTCTGGATCTCGACCTGTACTCACACATCATACATATATGCATACATGGAGACATAAATATGTATATATACACGTACCTATATGTATAAAAATGCAAGCGAAACGAATGGAATAAACCATATTCCGAAAGCAGAATAATAAGTCCCTTGCGTACCACAACCGCGAGTAGACTTTACTTGCCACAGGCCGTTAATGACTACAAGCGTCCGACGATCACGTAGAAATCGAGAAAAATAAAACTTGCGTAAATTCTCAACTGAGAAAATAAAAATTCGCCGTAATGTCGCCATGCGTATGACTACCTAAGCCTCTATACATTTAAAGGTTAAAGGCCGCTCATGAATGGCAGAGGCAAGGAACTGAGACACTGTACTATCAAGCAGGACAATGTCCTAGGGACAGACCATATATACATCTGATCAGCGCCAAATTTCCCTCTCCACCCAAGCTAGGACCAAGGAGGGCCAGGCAATAGCTGCTGATGACTCACCAGATAAACCTATAGGCTCCTCCAAACACTCCATCCATAGCTCACAAGGTTGGTCAGGTTGCAGCAACCAATTGAACTATATCTACATCTTCTGCCGCGTTTATACAACGAACCAGCCTTTACCAAACGGCGTATCGCCACCGCAGAAGTGCACCCACAAACGCACTCACACACATAAAATAAAAAGAATGAAAATTCAAAAACTCCATCATAGTTTCATATTACATAAGGTGGAAATATTCCACACATGATATTGGAAAGCGGCCTGACGAGTAACGAACAGTTTCGGAGGATAAAAAAAAACCACCAAAATATAATCAAATGCTAGTCACTCCACAAGGCCAGAATATCAGCTCGGAATTTCACTAAAATATTGAGAGTTGTCCAAAAATATGAGGGGGTCGGTGGAAAGTATTCAACAGAGCCGTTGATTTGGACCCCGGTCCCGACACTTCACTTCAGCTAATTGTCTTTTCCTTCAGTTCAAGTGGTGTAGACCTGGCGTGGCAGGAAGGGAGGGAGGGAGGAAGTGAAGGGGGAGGAACGAAGGACTACTGAGAGAAAGGGAAGAGGGGAAGGATGAAAGGAGAGAGAAGACTTACTGGAGGAAAGGAAAGGGGGGAGGGATGAGGAGAATGGGAAAGGTGGGGTTGCAACAGGAAGGAAGGAAGGAAGGAAAGGGTGAGAATGAAAAATTATGGCAACTTTTTCTCGGATCATGTCACTGAGGGGCAAAAGGGAGGGAGGGGGAGGGGGTAGTAAATGAGATAGGGAGAGAAGGGGAGGGGCAAAGGAAGAGGTGGAGACGGGAGGAATAGAAGAAGTGAGATATTGAGACAGGGCAATGGAAGAGGCAACGAAAAGGTAGGAAAAAAAAGTTCTACAAGTGAGGGAAGGAAAAGGGAGGAAAAACGTTCTACAAGTGAGGGAAGGAAAAGGCGGACTAAAAGGGGCTACAAGTGAGAGAAGGCGAAGGTAGAAAAAAAAAAGGTTCTACAAGTGAGAGAAGGCGAAGGTAGGAAAGGAAAAGGGTGAAAAAAGGTTCTACAAGTGAGAGAAGGAAAAAGGAGGAAAAAAAAGGTCTACAAGTGAGAGAAGGCGAAGGTAGGAAAAAAAATTCAACAAGTGAGGGAAGGAAAAGGGAAAAAAAGTTCTACAACCGAGAGAAGGAAAAGGGGGGGAAAAGGTCTACAAGTGAGAGAAGGTGAAGGTAGGAAAAAAAGGTTAAACAAGTGAGGGAAGGAAAAGATGCAAAAAACGTTCTACAAGTGAGGGAAGATGAAGGTAGGAAAAAAAGTTCTACAAGTGAGGGAAGGAAAAGGTAGGAGAAAAAGGTCTACAAGTGAGAGAAGGTGAAGGTAGGAAAAAAAAGGGTCTATAAGTGAGGGAAGGAAAGGGTAGGATAAAAAGGTTCTACAAGTGAGAGAAGGAAAAGGTAAGAATATTTTCCTCCTATACAGATGATAAGGAAGACACACATATGGAATTGGACCAGGTAAGGCTGTGTATGTGTCTTGAAGGATGAGGTAAAGTTTGTGTTTTACTTTCCAATGAGAGAGAGAGAGAGAGAGAGAGAGAGAGAGAGAGAGAGAGAGAGAGAGAGAGAGAGATAAAACAAAAAAGGAACCGATTGAGAGAAAACAAATGATTCGCTATCAAAAAGTGCGTTGAAGAGAAACTAAAGATTAATAACAAGAGAAGTGGAGGGAAGTTGAAGATATTCCTGAGAAAGTTAAAGAAAGAAAGAGAGAAAAGACAGATTTCTATTAAAGTGAGCAAAATTGAACAAAAAAGACTTATAAATATTTTTGTAATCATATAGAGACAAAATCCAAGTTTCATTACACCTTGAACCTTAAAAACAAAAGAATCATATACACACTAAAAATAGAATTTAAAAACTAAAGTTTTTGTTTATATGAAAATAATAACAAAAACATAAAAAGAATTATATAGTTTCTTTCTATAACATAACATTATGTTCCTTCCTTAATTTTATCAACTAATCAATTTGTTTCCATTCGAAAGAGAGCAGTTATTGTTTTCGTAGGGGAATAATATATTTTCTTATTTTCTTGCACATATTATGATCATGATCACTTGAAAGAGAAATATATTTCTACATCACAACTGGATCGAACCCCTGCTTTTCGAGTGGAAGATGAGAACTCTACCAATTAATTAAAATAAATTACAACATACAAATGTTATAGTTAAAATAAGAGGAATTCTATTTAAGTATTTATCATCATTATTGTTATTATTTTATATATATATATAATAATAATAATAATAATAATAATAATAATAATAATAATAATGGCAGTAGTAGTAGTAGTAGTAGTAGTAGTAGTAGTAGTAGTAGTGTAAAGACGATTATCATCAGCGTATCTTATGCAGTTCATGCAAATATTTTAAACAGTACTATCAGTTAACAATAACAGGAATGATGATTAGATTTTATTTTTATTAGCATTACCACAAATTAATAAAAGAATCTGAATATCTATGCCAAGAATTTAGTTCTTCAATAGTATACAGCAGCTTGTTGAATGCATGATCATAATAATATGATCTTAATTTGCAATAGCAATAAGTGCTTCTCACTGATATAAAATATGTGTATACATGTATACACAAGAACACACACATGTAAATATATGTGTGTGTATGTGTGCGTTCAGGTGTACTTTCATTTTAACATTATCTAGGTATACATCTAAATATCTATACATGTTTATATATACATACAATATACACATCAAATTCATATACATATATATATACATATATATATATATATATATTATATATATGTGTATATATGTGTGTATGTGTGCGCGCGTGCGTGCGCGTTTGTGCATGTACTTACATATAAATATACACATATATAATTACTGATAGAACAACAATCAAAGGTAAATATCCCATATAAAAATACTTGCAATGAATTCGCGTAATTATAAAGGTATGTTAATATACAAAATATTTACTCAAGTATCGACGTTAAACTCAACTTAAATGTTCAGATGTGCTAAATAAATGACCCTACCCATTTGTGCTTATTATTATTATTATTATTATTATATATATATATATATATATATATATATATATATATATATATATATGTGTGTGTGTGTGTGTGTGTTATAAATATACATACATATAATATATATATATATATATATATATATATATATATATATATATATATATATAATATACAGACAAATGCATATGTATACCCAAATACACAGATAAACACACGCCACGCACGCACAAACATAAACAAACATACATAGACTTACTATATATATATATATATATATATATATATATATATATATATATATATATATATATATATATGTACACACACACAATCAAACTGATGCCGGTAATAACTACGAAAGCATGAAGTACTTCACTAATGTAACCGAAATAATTATATAATATTCCACTAAAAATACTTAAGTAGATGTTCTATATCCCATGTGTATCTATCTGAACATGGGTTTCATTCACTTTATATAAT
>NC_090726.1:185807128-185809628 GCF_036898095.1 Palaemon carinicauda
ATATACATAAAAACGTACATAATTGTATTTATTAAGCATAAACTCGAGTACAAGAAATGAAATTACAATTACTATTCACAAAATATGCATAAAAACGCAAATGATTACACATACGCAAAAACAATAATACAAGAAATTAAATTACAATTGTTATTCACAAGATAATATACACTAAAACGCGCATATTATATATACTATGCACTTACACAATTATTTATAATCAAGCTAAGGTACTTAAGCGCATTGGGCTCGAATTCCAGGAGCGGAAAGTCCGGTCAAAACAACTCCTGAGCCAAGAAGGCTGGTCCTCTGATGGCTGAGCTTTTCAGTAGGAGATCTAGTTAAAGGTTGCGTGAAAGCCTATTCCAGCCAAGACTTAGAGTTTCACAGACTCTGTACCCATTAGGTATGTGCGCCATATGTCATACCCCAAAAAAAAAACACTTAACCTAAATTATCTTTTATGTGAGAACAGGGGATATAGTTCTCGACATTTCTATAAAAATTTCTCATCGGTATTTCTCGAAAAACGTCTTGGTTGGAATTGATCATCAAAAGATGTTAAATAACAAACATAAAATAACAATTTATCATCGTTGTTGTTAAATGATAGATACAAAAATATACAAAACACCGGACCCTAACGTTCCCATTCATGTAGTAATACATAAAGAATAAATGAGCTACTAATCTAGACTTGATTTAAGCAGTTGTCCCCAATAATATCACTAAATAATATAATTTCTATTGATATTATTGGATATTATTGGGTACCATTGCTTCAATTAAGTTATACAACAACAACAAAAAACAATAAAAATAATTTCAAAAATAAATATTACCATCACCATTCATATTGCAAATATTCTTTGGAATCAGCCAAAAGACTTCTGAAGAAAAGAAAGACCATAATATTATGCGCAAAGAAACAACAACAATGAAGTAAGATGGTGAAAGGATTTATTATTCATAATAAATAACAACAATCTGAAAAAATACAACAACAACTAATGATATTCTCTCAAGTATCTTCAAAATGCTTCCAGGTTTTAGAAAACGCAATTAGTAAAATATTGAATCGCCTAATAACAATTTGAAATGTCAGGTGTCGGTATTGCCTCTTCTGTCAATTTATTTCAAGAATAATGGACCTTGTAATCGCTATCACATCATGTTTCTCGTGCAACAGTATTCTATAAACTTCCCATTCATTTTGCAATCACGGTAATTTATTTCTCACTGTGGAGTTTCGCACTTGAATTTCATCTTTTGCATCACCTGCCTTTCATTAGGAAAATGTGGCTACAAATTTCTTAATAACTTTTGATTCTATCTAAGACTTAACATCATGAGAATCTGCAGAAATATACAGAATTCTGGCAAATTTAGATCCGTAATGTTCTTTAGTTTATAAAGAAAATATCTATTTTAGTGTTATTGCTGTTCTTAAAATATTTTTTTTCCTTGTTTCCTTTCCTTGCTGGGTTATTTTCCTTGTTGGAGACCCTCGGCTTATAGCATCCTGCTTTTCCAATTAGGGTTGTAGCTTAGCAAGTAATAATAATAATATCAAAATGCTAAATTCCAAAGTGCAATCGATTTTTTTTTGTCTTTATGTTTTCGAGTGAAACCGCTTCTTTATAAAGTAGATCCACTTCTCAAAAGGTAAAACTTGAGTAAAATTTCCTCTTAAATAGAAGATTTATTTTTTTATATAAAAAACTCCATTTCTAAAGACCCATGATAAATCTCTTTCCTATTGGGAATAAAGGTAAAAAAATTTTACCCTGTGTTAATTTTAAAACCTTTTCAAATCGTTATTCGCTATTTCAAAAACAAAACCTCAAAAAGACTATTGAATGCAAGGCAATCCAACACGTTAGCCTTTTCAACATGGAAAAAGAAAAGAAGGATGGAATCATATCACCCCAAACCACGTCTTTCCGAACTCCTACCAAAAATAATGAAAATAAATAACCATCGGTTCCAGATTAAGAATCAGACCGAGTCCCGATTTCGAGAAGGTAAATTCCTAGAAAACACGGATTTAGAAAACCATGGAAAAAAATCACAAGGAACACAGTGCGCGCGAGCTGTTGTCCCAAAGAAATGTTTCCTATTAAAAATTAAACGTTCTAAACCGTATCAAAATCTTAACACTGCCTCTTTGCCCCCTTTCAGGTTTACGTCATCTTTTTCCCTACGAAAAATGCAACCAACAAGGGCGCCCCAGTTTCTTTTGGACAAACTCAAACGGGTTACTTCGACCACAGAGATATTTAGCCCAAATATTAGAGCCGACTTGGATAAGGAAAGCCGGATGTGTCCAATAGGTCAAGATGCATTTGTTGCATCTTATAACAGCGGCAAGTCTTTCCCTGCAGAAAACCCAGCCCCAGAGGACGAGATGAAATCTTGCTCTCGAGGCCTTAGCTCTAACCGCCATTTTCTTTTTTACATGTCAACAACCAGAGATTCTCCACGTGTTCTTCATTGCATT
>NC_090726.1:185822128-185829628 GCF_036898095.1 Palaemon carinicauda
CACGACTGAACCGGAACACTGTATGGCCATTTTATTGAGAGCCAATAGATAGTTTATCCCAGTCTTTCTGACTGAACTAGATCACTGTTTAGACATTTTATTGAGAGCCAATAGATAGTTTATCCCAGTCTTTATGACTGAACTAGATCACTGTTTAGACATTTTATTGAGAGCCAATAGATAGTTTATCCCAGTCTTTATGACTGAACTAGATCACTGTTTAGACATTTTATTGAGAGCCAATAGATAGTTTACCCCAGTCTTTCTGACTGAACTAGATCACTGTTTAGACATTTTATTGAGAGCCAATAGATAGTTTATCCCAGTCTTTATGACTGAACTAGATCACTGTTTAGACATTTTATTGAGAGCCAATAGATAGTTTACCCCAGTCTTTCTGACTGAACTAGATCACTGTTTAGACATTTTATTGAGAGCCAATAGATAGTTTATCCCAGTCTTTATGACTGAACTAGATCACTGTTTAGACATTTTATTGAGAGCCAATAGATAGTTTATCCCAGTCTTTCTGACTGAACTAGAAAACTGTTTAGACATTTTGTTGTGAGCCAAAAGATAGTTACAAAAGGCTTCTACACCTAAAGCATTAAAGTCCCGCTTAACAGAACTGGGTTGTTCTTGGATACATCTCATCATACAAGGTAACTATTCAGATGTGAAGCTTACTACAGCTTATAGCACTAAGCCTTAACTTGTACTCCTTGAATAAAGACACTTACCAAAGAGACATTTCAGAACCTCTTGAAGTGATCAAAATTCCAAATAAGAAAAAAAAAATGAAAAACGAAGGTAGTCAAGGCCATGTCGATTGCTTTAGAAAATATCTCTGAAATTTTCATAAAGAAAATCAAAGTCAATGAAACTTACACCTTCAAGGTAATAGCCTAAAAACCCAACTCTGGATTCTGGAACCAGAGTTCTGAAATATCTAACAACATATATTAGAACACGCACAGGCTAACCGCCGCCACAACTTGAACGACGAGAACAGGTAATACTCTAATAACAGCCCTGGTGCTAACAGGGACAAATATAATATAATTACAGGTGCAGGTAATATCCCTATGAGTATGTTTCATCTTTCACTCATACAAGTATTGGCTTGAACTAATATGCTGACGAATTATGTTCAGAGTATTAGAATATTTCGGGAATATCGTTTGCATATAGCATCGTTATCGACATTTCTCAGCCATTGTCTTTTTTTGTTTTTTTTTTCTACACTGACCCTATCTTTAGACGCTTTCCATTCGTTCCAAAATTGTATCCTACTTTATTTTGCAGTCCCTTTTCTGTAGACACAGACTAAACAAGGCCTCATAACTGCTCATCCCATTGACCTTGTGGTAGTAAGTATATAATTCTCTATTTAGTACCTGCATAAAAACTTCCTAACAAGACATTTCATATAAAAACGAGTTGGTAGTAACACAAGTCCTTAAAAAAGGCGATTGAAACGAGCAGCGCGCCATCCGCAGGAAAACGCCGAAATGCTTGAGGCGAGAAAGCCTATCCTTCATTAACATGCTATGGAAAGTAGCTAGCGTGAAGGGGGGAGGGGGGGGAGAGGGGGGGGGGTTCGTTTGGATGGGTCCGGATTTCATTGTGTAAAGTTAAGGGGAATAATGGATTAGCTTTTTCTCTCTCTCCCAACTAACCGGCGGTAACGACTTTTCTGTTTTGACGCAACACCAAATTATTGTCTTGCCATACACACACACACGGATTTTAATCAAAGAAGAATTCCACAAATATTTCTAACAAGGGAAAAAATTAAACAAACAAACAACAGATTTGATATATTACTACAGCCTTTATAAACTGGATATGTTGAATAATTGCCTTACCCTGAAAATATTATATATAATTGGATATGAAGGGATTTTTTACCTAAACGTGACGAACCTCACAAATAATTGTTTTACGATTAAAATTTAGACGCGGAAAAATACTACTTTTTTCCTATTCTTTAATCAGAGAAGCTCTGTCTCTCTCCTAAAAACCTTTACATGGGTGGGAATAACGAACTTTCATTTCATTCGAAATATAAAATATATGACGAGCTCGTAAAAGATTTAAACCAAAGCTACAGAGAAGTAAAATTTTATGCGACAATTGTAATAGTTCTGGAAACTAATATCGAGCCCGTAGTTTGTTTATACCTAACACTAGTATTAAACGAACGCATATTTGACTTGTATACTTGTATATACAGTACAGTATGTATATTTATAAAGACTTTTCCGGTTATGTAAGTTTTCTTTTTCAAGCTTGCTTGAATTCCTAATTTAAAATCTCTCTCTCTCTCTCTCTCTCTCTCTCTCTCTCTCTCTCTCTCACACACACACAAATGGATATATATATATATATATATATATATATATATATATATATATATATATATATATATATATATATATATTATAGATAAACAAAATAGATTAGAAGAAAAGATTGTAGTAAACAAAGCAATTCTATACGCAAACTGTAAGTCTGCTTTATATATATATATATATATATATATATATATATTATATATATATATATATATATATATGGGTGTGTGTGAGTGCGTGCGCTTATAGATGACACTTACTACTTTCAATTTCACTGTTAGTCACTTTTTTATGCATAAAACAGTTAATACATAATTTTGTATCTATGCATGTAGTTTAAGCTTGTATATGGAAGGATGTGAACAACCACATTTTCTGCGCAATTTTGTTCGATGGTAACAACATCTAGTAAAACTATTTGGATAGTAATACACCGAGAAGCACAATTATCTCGGGAATCTATTTCAACCCCAGATGTGCGTCTGTCTAGTTGTTTTTCGGAAATCTAAATTACGTTCTAGAAATAACATACCTGAAAGTAGTTGACATTTTATTTACTGGCTTTTTTTTTCGTTTTTTAAGTGAATTCTCATATACTGTGAAGCCGCACTTTGCGTAAAAATCATGTTGCAAGATTATTCCTTAACAAAACGCACTACGTTAAAATCACCGAATCATCTCGTCTGATTTTTGCATGAAATGCCGCCCTCGTCCGTCACTCAGTGCTCGAATACAGCAGAAATATCGAACGCTTGAACAAATCAGCTAAAAATACTGACCATTTGGAGATCAACAACAAGCAAAAATAATTAACAGTTCCCTAAATAAGCGAAAATAAAGAGCACTTGCCTGCAAGAGAGAAAAGGGGCCGCAACGAAAAGCCGACAATGCAAGCACATGCACACGTGCGCCCATCCACGCATGAACAACGCAAACCTACGCCTATTAATGGTTTATAATGAAGCTAATTTGGATAGAGGGGCCGCCCTTACAGCGGCACTACGGCCACGTGTTAACTCGCCTCCCACACGCCACAAGAGCGGCCAAGGTTGGATGCTGCTCGATCAAACAACGACTTCCACACTGATTAAATCAGATTGGATATGAGATCTCCCTATGGCCAAAAGGTGTATCTGCATCTCTCTCTCTCTCTCTCTCTCTCTCTCTCTCTCTCTCTCTCTCTCTCTCTCTCTCTCTCTCTCAGGGAGATTATAATCATTGTTATTACCATCTTTATTAATATTAGCCTGTTCAAAAAGCTGCCAGTCTCGGAGAGGTCAAAAGCGGCGACAACCGACTGCAGTCGAAGCCGTCGGCGCCGTCCTCCTGATGCTGCTTCTGCGAGCGGCTTTCGACGACCAACCGCGATAGTCGTGAAGAAGAAGGAGGGACCGCAGGGGGGAGGGGGGTAGAGGAAAAGAAGAAAGAGAAGGAAGAACAGGGGTAAGCAAGATGAGATGATGCAATTGAAAGAGAAACAAGAGTAAAGGGAGAAACGATGAAGAAAGCGATACCTGTATAAAAGGGAGGAGGAAGAGAAGACTCCAGAGAGAGAGAGAGAGAGAGAGAGAGAGAGAGAGAGAGAGAGAGAGAGTGCCGGTGATTACATCGTTTAGACCCAAGGAGCAAAACAGATGTATTTAGCGTTATCGAGCATCGGGCAGCCAAGTCCCGAGGATATCTTTGATCTCAGAAGCTTCAGCAAATTTAATTGAAACTTCATTATTTGGAGTATGTTTTGAAAATGGCTACCCGGAGAATTTCCATTAGGGAAATGGAGCGTCGAAGGCAAAAATACTATTCGCAGTTCCACGTCACCATGGCAACGGGGGGAGTTACTTAATGGTATTGGGAAATGAGGCCGTAAGAATTGTCGGAGATAACGCGTCGGGCGAGGGCTAATTTGTTGGCTGATGAGGGGAACCGGCAAGGAAGAGGAGGAGGAGGAGGAGGAGGAGGAGTTGGAGGAACGAGGGGAAAGAGGAGACAGAAGGGTTATACACAGATGTCCCCTTAGAGAAGAGGAAGGGCTCATATTGAACCTCCAAATCTCTTTCTTGGAGGAGAAAAAGGGGGGAGGGAAGACTAGATATGTCTCCACTGATATCAGCTCGACCCCTTTCCAGAAACTATCACATGTTGAGATGTTATGGTAAATGAAGAAGAAGAAGAAGAAGAGAGAGAGAGAGAGAGAGAGAGAGAGAGAGAGAGAGAGAGAGAGAGAGAGAGAGAGAGAGAGAGCGAATATCTAGTATAACTCATAGATAGCAAGAACATTCGGTATATAAGTTCGGGTGAATTGGAAATGAAATTTTAATTAAATAAATAGTATATGAAGAAGAAAGAGAGAGAGAGAGAGAGAGAGAGAGAGAGAGAGAGAGAGCGAATATCTAGTATAACTCATAGATAGCAAGAACATTCGGTATATAAGTTCGGGTGAATTGAAAATGATATTGTAATTAAATAAATATTATATGAAGAAGAAGGATAGAGAGAGAGAGAGAGAGAGAGAGAGAGAGAGAGAGGGAGAGAGAGAGAGAGAGAGAGAGAGAGACGAATAGCTAGTATAACTCGTAGATAGCAAGAACATTCGGTCCAGTATATGAAGTTCGGGTGAACTGGAAATGAGAATTTAATTAAATAAATAGTAAATGAAGAGAGAGAGAGAGAGAGAGAGAGAGAGAGAGAGAGAGAGAGAGAGAGAGAGAGAGAGTATCTAGTATAATTCATAGATAGTAAGAACATTCGGTCCAGTATATGAAGTTCGGGTGAACTGGAAATGAGAATTTAATCAAATAAATAGTAAATGAAGAAGAAGGAGAGAGAGAGAGAGAGAGAGAGAGAGAGAGAGAGAGAGAGAGAGAGAGAGAGAGAGGACAGAGAGAGAGAGAGAGAGAGAGAGAGACGAATAGCTAGTATAACTCATAGATAGCAAGAACATTCGGTCCAGTATATGAAATTCGCGTGAACTGGAAATGAGAATGTAATCAAATAAATAGAATACTCGTTAGCCTTTTGGTGACAGAGAAGTGTAGAGAGCACTAGAATGACTAAATAGACCAGGATTGAGTAAAGTGCGTGAATGTGTATTACTCTATTTACATATTAAAAAGTAAGTATATCCACTAGAGGAAAATTATTTATGAAGCAAAAATTCTGGTGACGGCAATAAGACAGGAAATGAATTTATAATGTGAAAAAAAAATGAATGATCAAATATAGAGTGAAATAGTATAGTTTAGCTGAGTTTACCCGGGGAGAAAAATTTCGACCAAATTAAACTTTACATAGCGCTCCAGCATCCATAATGAATAAGAGGAACATGTTGAAAGTCGGAAGCTGGGATTTTTCTTTTTGCATATCATCGCAGTGGTCAATTCTTTTGGGGGCAAGTCTCTCTTCCCATCCCCATAATGGTCAACAGACGAAAAAAATGGTTCTGTTACGCTGGGCAATGCGTAAGACTTTAACTGCTCTGGAATATTTTTCGTCCAATTTATATTAACTGGAAAAATTATTTTATGAAATAATTTGATGAGGAGAGGTCGCTAATATCCTTACTAGCAACAGCCGTTAAATAATTTCACGAAAAAAATATTTTAAGAGTAAAAAGTACACAATTAGATTTTATATATATATATATATATATATATATATATATATATATATATATGTATAATATATATATATATATACAAATATAATATCTCTCTCTCTCTCTCTCTCTCTCTCTCTCTCTCTCTCTCTCTCTCTCTCTCTCTCTGTATATATATATATATATAAATATATATATATATATATATATATATATATATATATATATATATATATATATATATATAAATATTTTGGTCAGAGTAACTCAAAACTAAAAGATTGATGTTAACAAATGTATACGTTTTCACTAAGTTGGAAAATTTGATCAATTATAAGTAATGCCTACTCCTTCAACTTTCCTTATAGAACACAATAATATATACTTTTCTTTATTTAACTATCTATAAATTCATTTTTATTCATCACAAATTTTTAAAACCTAGTTAACATCAAATTATAACAATAAATAATTGGAGGTTGTCATATATGCTCATTGCTATGTTCTATATATATATATATATATATATATATATATATATATGTATATACATATATGTATATATATACATATATATAAGTATATATATACATACATACATACATACATATATATATATATATATATATATATATATTATATATGTATACATATATACTATTCTTTTCCTATCATCTTTGATTTTCTCTTTACAAAATAGAGGCATCTCTATTCTGTGGATGCTTGGTAAGGAATGCAATGTATCCAAAGAAAATAAACATATTCTATGTATAACAAGAAAAAGTTCCATTTTGCTACTAAAATTAACCTCAAAGTGTATATAAGCACTATCAAAAACTGAAAGATTAGGTATCGAACGAGATTGAAAATTCCTTTGTAAAATTTTAATTCATCACATAGATTTCATGTTATAAAATTGATTTTATAATGAAAGAAAATAAGTTTTGTCTTGAGACTAAAGATAAATTTCTAAAAATCCTTTCCCACTTAAATATATAATTTGCTATATTACTTTGCGTCAACAGGCGTAGGAGCGGATGATGATGATGATATTACTTATATTAGA
Source organism: Palaemon carinicauda (assembly GCF_036898095.1). Taxonomy (NCBI): domain Eukaryota; kingdom Metazoa; phylum Arthropoda; class Malacostraca; order Decapoda; family Palaemonidae; genus Palaemon; species Palaemon carinicauda. The sequence continues at coordinate 185,829,147 of NC_090726.1, forward strand.
TTTGACATATAACAGTTAATGAGTAAGTGCACAAACAAAATAAAAAAGTTATAGACATCATATACATCTGGATTAACCTTAGATTAAAAAATATTTTTGGAACGTCTTATACCTTTCATGTCAATAAAAACTCTTCTACAATATTCTCTCTCTCTCTCTCTCTCTCTCTCTCTCTCTCTCTCTCTCTCTCTCTCTCCTCTCTCTCTCTCTCTCTCTCTCTCTCTCTCTCTCTCTCTCTCTCTCTTATTTACACATACATGTACATACACGCATATAGGCTATATATATATATATATATATATATTATATATATATGTATGTATATATATAAATATATATATATATATATATATATATACACATATAGTATTTATATATGTTGTGTGTGTTCGTTATTATGTAGATCATTGCATTTTCAAAATTCATAGAAAATAAGAACCTCATCTGAAAACGCGTATGTGAAATACATTGCGCAAACACTT
>NC_090726.1:185842128-185857128 GCF_036898095.1 Palaemon carinicauda
ATAATAATGATAATAAATGAGAAACTTAGATCAATAGAAAAGGTGCCTTACAAAATTAACGCTAATATGACAGCCATTATCTTCAATAAAACTTGCATAAATGATGGTCTCCAACCTAAATAATAATAATAATAATAATAATAATAATAATAATAATAATAATAATAATAATCAATACCTGCAAGTTACTCTACGATTAATATTGTCACCAGGAAGCTGTTCACAAACAAACGAGTAAACAAACAAACAAATACACACACACACACAAACAGGGGCAAAAACATACCCTTCTTCCAACTACTTCGTTGGTGGAGATAATAATAATAATAACGCAAAATCCAAAGACTACTTTTAAAACTATTATCATCATACAACCCTACTGAACCTCGTTTTACCGTTAGGGGGTCCTTCAGAGAAACAGAGTTTCCTTACCATTGGTGGTGAAAACAAGGGTTACCTACTCTAAATGAAATCGCTAACCACAAAGACTCCCCGATGCTTTATCAGTAACCTACGGAGGAAAACGAGTTGGTAACCGGTTACCAAAGAATGATGTCTCCGAGTATCTTGTATGCTTTTGAATTTTGCTGTATCAAATTTCTTTATTTTGGGGGAGATCAATTTTCTTTTATTTCTTCAATTCTTCCATATCACATCTGGAATATTTCACTTCTTTTTTGCAATATTAATTTCCATCAGCAATGTGAAGCCCCACTTATCCTTTCATCATTTGCGTAGTATTAATTTATCTATAAGACTATATTATATATGTGAATATCAGCTAGGAAAAATTTACATTCATATATATATATATATTATATATATATATATATATATATATATTATATATTATATATATACATATATATGCAAACATATTTATACAGTCTACATATATATATATATATATATATATATATACATATACATATACATATATATATATATATATATATATACATATATATATATATATATATATATATATATATATTTATATATATAAATCAGTGTGTGCGTGCGCTGCCACAGAACAAATAACATATTGATATATAAATAAAATAAAAATTCCATCTGTCCACGACAAGAAATATAAAATGGGCATTTAACTATACTATATATACTCTAACAAACAAGGATAAGACATAAACAAATAGACCGTGCATGTTTGTCTTAAAAATAAATGCGAATCTAACGGAAATATGTCAACTTTTAACAATGTGACGGAAAGATAACTGGGATCACTAACGCTAACTTTTATGTCCCATAAACATTTTTTTTACTCATTCTGACTTTATGAATGGTGTACATCCGATTGTCAAAGGAAGAGGTACACATACTAATGCTTTATATGTCACATTTAAAATACTGTCAAATTTAATTTTTCATAACACATTATGTAAGACTTTGAAGGCCCCTATAAAGCATTGTATATATTAAAAATAACAATTTAAGTTTGCTTTTATTTCCGGTTTCTATATCGATATTTGAGTATTTTTCAATTGTTTAGAAAAAAAAATACCCAATGCAGAGCTTGAACCAAGTTTACGGGAATAGAGCTTTACGGTATAAATTCAATTTAAGCTGTTAATACTCAAAATATAAGGGGAATGTCATCGCAGAAACTTCATGCATTAATTAAAATTCAGTCCCACCTAGTAGGATGGTCAGCTTAATATTATCAGAGAAATGTCATGTTTGTATATATGCGTGTATATATATATATATATATATATATATATATATATATATATATATATATATATATATATTTATATATATATATATATTATATATATATATAGATAGATAGATAGATAGATAGATATATATAGATATATATATACACACACACACACATATATATATATATATATATATATATACATATACATAAATTATATCTATCCGTCTATCTTTATATCTACTTATTTCCTTCTCTCGTTGCGCTATTTTTCTCTGTTGGAGCCCTTGGGCTCATAGCATAATGCTGTTCTAACTAGATTTGTAGTTGGGCTAATAATCATAAACACACACACACACACACACACACACTCACACGCACATTATATATATATATATATATATATATATATATATATATATATATATATATATATATATATATATATATATATATATATATATATAGAACATCAACATAATGCCGTGTTCAGTAGGAATAAATTTCTACATCACATTCGAATCAAATCTAAGTTTCTTGAAATGAAAAGAAAGCCGCAGAAAAAAAAAGTTAGAACTTGAGTGCTAACTGCTCTTCACGATTCAACTGGTGAGGCAAATGTCGCTATGTAGGACAGTTAACTCACCAGGTAAATCCTGAGGAGCAGCTAACACTTGGGTTCCGACTTTTTTTGGTGCCTCTGCCGGACTGATTGACAGCAACAATGCCTTTCATTTGAAGAGACTAGGGTTCGATCCCAATATGAGGTGGAAGTTTATTTATATTGAACATGATATTATGTTGATTTTCATCGTATGTATATATATATATATATATATATATATATATATATATATATATATATATATATATATATATATATAAAGAGAGAGAGAGAGAGAGAGAGAGAGAGAGAGAGAGAGAGAGAGAGAGAGAGAGAGAGAGAGAGAGAGAGAGAGAGAGAACTCAAGTATTTTACTAGACCTCTATAAAAGATTACATCGTCAAATCTGTATACAGTCAGCAATTTTACTGTCTTTAGACAACGATTATATTGTTGACATCACTCTCGTGTAAATTCTATCCTACCTAAGATATAATGTCTCCTGTGCCAAAAGTAATAACTATATTTCAGCGCTAACAAATCTTATCATTCAAGAAATAAATATGACATTATTATTGTCGCCTTAGTTGACTGAAAGAAAGGTTACTTTGAGTTTGAATTTTATCGGTCAATTGAAGAATATTGTTTGCAAAGAATGTTAGTGAACATACAAGTTGTGAATCCTCCTGTTATAGATATTTCCTTAACCAATAATTTTTCTGTATTGTGTTTATGAAAAGTAACGTTGCTGTTAAAAAAAAATATATGAATAAGTCCAGCCAGAATTTTTCTGGAAATAATAAACAATCCCAATTTCGAAAAACGAAAACTATATACATTTAAAAAACAATGCCTCTTCTCACCCCTATGGCAATGCCTGTGTTATGTGAATCATGCAAAATTGCCGGGGATAGTTACCCTGATCTCTGGAACATGATGAATACTTAAATCGCGTATATCACAACCGCTGGCAGATTGGCAAAACTAACCCTAAAGTCAATAAGAAATTCAAAGGGAAAATATACTACACAGAACACTAATGGAAAATTGATAAAAATAAACTTTATCAGAGAGAGAGAGAGAGAGAGAGAGAGAGAGAGAGAGAGAGAGAGAGAGAGAGAGAGAGAGAGAGAGAGAGAGAGAAATGACAAGCGCTATGTATGGGGAAAGAGGCAAGGGGGGAAAAGCACTGCATGAAACAAACAGGAAATTACAAAAACATTCATCGCAAAATTATCAACAAAATCGTAGTAATGCATGACATCTGGATCTAATGAAAGCAGCGCCTGGCCGCACTGCAAATCAGATCTTTACGCCCTTGCGGAATAAGGACGAAACCCGAATGACAATACGTTTTATCATGAGACATGCGTGTCCGCCCCGCTGTTACACAGAACTAAATGAACACCTTTTGACCAATCGATCACGCTGAAACTTTTTCTTTTCTTATTTAATCACGTTTCTTGTTTTTTTTTCATAAAACGTGTCACTATCGCTATCAGTCCTGCTGTCTGTCTATCTGTCTAACACCATGCGTGCATCACGCTGGTTCTATCCATAAAGATAATAAGCCCATCCTCGGAGTAACGTCAGGACTGAGTGTCATAGTTTTTTTTTGTTTTTGTTTTTTTTTTATTCTCCAACTGTTCGTATCAGATAAGTAAAATAACACGGTATCGTGACTTAGTTATGCGCCCCTGAGTATATGAAATCATATGGAAGATTCTACGTGGTAACGGGGCTTAGAGCGAAACAATATACTATATACTGTCTATACATACCAAAGACACATATACAAGATTATATATCACTCCTATATAATAAAGAGCAAGTATCGTTTATATATATATATATATATATATATATATATATATATATATATATATATATATATATATATATATATATATATATCCTGTCACGACAACGGTCAACGACTTAGAAAACAATCTCCCACAAATTGCCCAAACTAACATTCAGTAGTTAGGAAAGGGGGAGGGATGGGAAGGGTTGAATCTGTGTGTGCATATCGATCTAAATATTTAGCCGTCATTCTTGTGTATATATAAGTTATACAACCATACAAACACACACACACACACAAATATATATATATATATATATATATATATATATATATATATATATATATATATATATATATATATATATATATATAAACGGCGGCGCCTTCATTGAATGAATTTAAGGAACCGCATAAAATCTGGTCTGTAGCTGAATGCATTCTTTCAAAAGTTCCAGATGCCGTTAGCATATGATGCTTCTTTGCCAAATATGAAGGAGAGAGCGAGATAGAAAACCTCATCCCAGATATGAAGGGTAACAATCTTCAATGTCATCCAATCTTTAAACTATAAACCTGACTAATACCAACCATCTTCAGCAGAGAGTATTTAACATGACATTAAAAAAACTTTCTTCTTCCAATAGAGTAAATATGCATTTACGAATATGGCCATAATACATAAATACATTATAAATTTCTAAGGACTATTAATGATATATAAATTGATACGTGGAAAAATCTATTCATAAATTCATTAATAAACTGGCACGCAAGTGCAAAGGGGAACCATAATATATCAACATAACAAATAAATAAACGCTACATTTAATAAATAACTGAAAACGTCCGAAACCAATTTTTCAGCATTTGGACAAATACAAATGAGAATGCGCCATAATAATAAGCAATAACATTCGTGAATCGGCTGCGTGATATGGCAGATTGAAATACAGCGAACCATTTCCGCGGATCACAACAAATGACGGATAGCATTAATCACGGGAGACAGACAAAGCTAAACCTACTTCATAAGAGCAGAAAAGGGAAAAACAATGAGATGAATGATGGCTTTAATCTATACCTAAATGCGACGTGCAGCAAAGGCACTTCGCTTGAATGGTCAGGGCTATGACAAATAAGATAATGTAGAGCATAGGCAAAAATCGATCATAGTTATAACCCCTCGCTAAGGGTAGCCATGGAAGCTACCTTTTACCCCGATTTTAAAGGTTAGGGAGAGATGCGGAAAACTCTACGGTCTGAAATAGCCATGTTTCATTACCCAAGGTTTGTTTTCCTAAAACTCATTCATATTATCTATTAATTTTCAATGCAATGCTGCTTAATACAACTACAACAACAATAGAAAAAGCCACATCAATAATAATAATAATAATAATAATAATAATAATAATAATAATAATAATAATAATTTGGAAAAAAATACCTTCAATATTATCACGTTCTTTCATTCGTGCATCATGACGTTAGCAAATATTCTAGGATATTGTTCTAAGAGCTGTTAAAGCCATATACCCAGCGATTCAATATACATAAATCAATCCAATTAACACGAAAGCACAAAATGGTGACGTGAAGGAAAGCACAATCCTTAGAAATCATGAAAAATAACGACTATTGTTCCCTAATCAGTTATCTAAAATAAAATGATTTCATTACCTGTAAATTGCGTGCAATTAACGCCAATGAAACGGCCAGGTGTCCAGTGTCCACTAATGTACGTGTGAATATTCACCTGAAAAAGAAATAAAGAGTTTGAAATTCCTCAGTACAGGTGAAATTGGTTCTGATTTGCTCATCATTACAATTAGAAATGTATTATAAGATATATTGCAGATAAATGACTCGGATATATCAATGAAATGTGAATCATTCGTTTAGATAGTTTGAATGGATGAAGACAAAATTGTCCCAATTTTTCAATACCTATATTGTACTTATTTTTATATCTTACACAAAATGGGCTTCATGATTCACAAGCTTATTCAACAAAAAACGGATATTTCACATTTCATGACAATTAAAAATATATGGAATAATCAACATTATTGATAATATAACAACTACTAGAATTAAAAATTTATATTATAGGATATGAATAATTTCAAGTACAATCTAAACCTTTTCTAAAAAAAATATGGACATGAAAAGTAAAAAATAAAAGCTGTAAAGGCAGAAAATGTAGTAGCAGCTGTAGGCAACATTTCTCATTAATTCAAATATTTCTATATGTATCTTTCAAGTAGAAAGGTCCTTATGTTTATCAAAAGTAACCATAACAGTAGTAGTAGTAGTAGTAGTAGTAGTAGTAGTAGTAGTAGTAGTAGTAGTAGTAGTAGTAGTAGAAACTTAAAATGGACTTTAAAAAAAGACAAACGAAATAAAAGATGAAAAACTCAATAATTTGTTGTAATCACCAACGTCCACTCCCAAAGTGATTAGGCGACAATTATTCTTTTTAATCAGCCTTCCCATGAAGTCACACCTTTATATGAATTTCTATCCACCTTCAACACTTATAAAAGTATAATTATGGTCCATAACTAATACTTTGTAAATTGAAGCAAAGCAAGGCTAAAACAGTCATCCTCATAATATCCTGGGAACACACCTCAACAACATGTGACTATTATCATCATCGTTATTAATAGAAATAACATCAGAGATACTATAAACTCAACAAAAATTATCATTAATCAATTCTTTAGGTCACTTATACTGTGATAAAAGTGGAGACTTTCACTGACCCGCTGAAACTACTTGGTATACTCAGGCACACTGTTTTATCTTATTCCTATTCCGCTTTTTCTTAAAGTTTTTAAAGTTTATATATGAAAGATTTATTTTAATGTTGTTACTGCTTTTAAAATATTTTATTTTAATTGTTCATTAATTCTCTTGCAATTTATTTATTTCCTTTCCTCGCTAGGCTATTTTCCCTGTTGAAGCTCTTAGGCATATAGCATCCAGCTTTTCTAACTTGGGTTGTAGCTTAGCAAATAATAATAATAATAATAATAATAATAATAATAATAATAATAATAATAAATATAATAATAATAATAATAATAATAATAATAAAAACAACAACAACAACAACAACAACAATAATAATAATAATAATAATAATAATAATAATAATAATAATAATAATAATAATAATAATATGCTTCCATTCAAGAAGTTGTGACGAATTGGGTTGGTAGGTTTTGTATGTGTTATCGGAAGAGCCAATTTCAACTAAACATCATTTATTGTGAAAAAACATTTTGTAATAAAAACTGCGACGATTAATGCTAACCACAAAAGAAAAACTCACTACATACGATAAGTTTATGTCATAGTCTAATCAGATACTACAATGAGATAGTAATTTCAAAATATATATCAGTTCTTTAAATTAAATGGTGAAGAATCATTTGATGATACCAGCTTAGCAGCTGCTGTAGTAATCGTAGATATATGATATTAATTTTGGTATATTTTAATTGTGATTTTTGTAAGAAGTATACACAGGGGTAGCAGTACTTAATTAGTTTGACAATAGGTTGAATTATTATTATTATTATTATTATTATTATTATTATTATTATTATTATTATTATTATTATTATTGTTGTTGTTGTTGCTGTTGTTGTTGTTGTCATTAGCTGCGTCACCATTTGAAGTAATACAAACAGTAGCATTACCAGCAGAAATAATAAAAATAATAATAACAATAATAATAATAATAATAATAATAATAATAATAATAATAATAATAGCAGTAGCAATAGTAGTAAAATAATTAAAAACAGACTAGTAAAAATTTCTTTTGAACCAGTATGTTCAAAGGATAACAAGTACGTATCTCTCATAAACAACCACAAAAAGCAACACTAGCATTCACCGCACAGGATAAATCTACAGCAAAACAAAGTAAAGAAAAGCGCCCACTGACATATCCATCTTCATCACGGGGTATGATAATTAGCCTATCCGCCGCAAGATGGCGCTGAAATGTAAACAATGCCGACAAGACCCACAAAACTCTCTGCAGAACAAAGCAGGAAATCAACGTTGCATCTACAAATCACTTAGATAAAAAAAAATATCCAATAAATGAACACAGAAATTTACATTGCAAACTAGGTCTCGACTCTGCCCTATTTCTGTACAAATGATTTAACCATTTCCTATAGACTCTACGCCGGACCTGGCGATTATAATGATAATTTTGTTAGATTATTCTGATCTACTGTGGGTTTCCCAAAAACCTTTAGAAAACGGGTGCGTCAAGGCAATAATTAACATCGATCGAGAAAAATAAAGGAATTAATTTGTTTACTGGAAAGTGAAGGTCTGTTTTTTAATGGAATAGTAGAGTAATTATTTACCTAAACGGCAGGAAACATTAATGCTAATGATTGCAGCTTACGCTTATGTTGGAATACCTCAAAAAATTATATTACAGTTTATTTGTTCATAGAAATAAGAAGTATAAATATACGAAAGATAAAACAACGGCCATTTCTAATAATAAGCAAGTTTTTACCTAAAAGGAGGAAGCAAATCTTTTAAACTGAAATGGAGTAAAAGATTGATTAATATTTCAAGCAAATTATGCAAGTAAAATGGAAATATTAACCTCAGGAGACCCATAGAAAATATAAAATTCCAGTTATAATACATTAATAAATATAAAAAAAAAATGTCAAAAGCAATTGTTATATTAATTCATTGAGTAGTTATTTTATTATAAAGCGATAGCGTCCATAATGTCTTAGTTGAATTAAATTCATCAACAAATGTAATTTCATATACAAAAACGCTTAACAAATGTGTGTGTATATATATATATATATATATATATATATATATATATATATATATATGTATATATGTGTATATAATCATATATATATTATATATATATTTTTATATATGTATGTATCTATACACACACACACACATATATATATATATATATATATATATATATACATATATATATATATATATATATATATATATATATATATATATATATATATATGCGTGTTTTAGGGCAACGGTCAATAAAACGGAACGGTAATTTTTCAGTAACTATGCAGTTCAGGGGACTTGGGTATTACATGTCTTAGAGTTAAGGATAAACATGTCAAACATCTCAAAAGGGAAAAAAAAACACATAAGGGCACATTCTGTGAGTGTAAACAGCAAAAACCCGGTCATAACAGAAAATTTATGGGATTTTGTCAGACTAAAATTCTTAAATTTCGTTAATCCAATCTGCACCCGTTACATGTTATTGAAAAATTAAGAATAATTTACAAAATATATTAACCACTTCATTGTCATCTTTTAGAAATTTCTAAAGCGACTGCACTAAAGAAAAAACACTATATGCTCCCATTTTGACAAAACTTTAAAAAAAATAGTAATAAATTGCATAAATCCCATTTTGTGATTCCTTAGGATGTATTAAGTTATCAACCTTCCATGTCATGATGCCAAGTTATCATATTCTCTAAAAATCTAAATAAAATTCACCAGATTTACCAGGTACATATATTAGAGCTCTGGTCAGCCTGATGAACAAAGAAAGTGACCTGATCAAGTATAGTTCAGGGTAAGCGCGTGATTTTCCTAAGACATTCTGATGTGAATGAGAAGTATATTATTAATTTGGAATACTTTCTTAATAATAGAATAGTACCTTGAAAACTGTCATTCATCACTAAGGTAATAAAGAATTATTCTGTATTGTTCTTTAAAATTTCAGATAGGTAAAAATCCTTAAAAAATTTAACTCTATAAAGAGCGCAATGTTATTTAAAAATATAAAAAAGGTAGTTGTTAATATAAATCTAAATCGATGTTACTGATATAATCTATAATTATAAGAATGTATAAATTCCAATTAGTTTTATGGGAATAATAATACAACACCTTTAAAAAAATCTTACTACGTATGAATGTAGTCTATACTTAAAGAAAGCCCAAATACTCAATACCCATTTCCCGAAATGAACAACAGTTAAAATGCTAAATAGTAAGAAAGTAAATATCCTGTATACAATGAAAGTCTAAATCGTGGTTTTCAAGTAAAAATAAAATCTTAATTTGTCAGATAATTAAAAATCTGATTTTGGGGGTATTTTCCTTGTGCAGTAAATGGTATGTAGACTGAAATACTTTAAAATTGGCGTTCAAAAGCAATATATTTGTAGTCACGTTTAACTGCATTAAGTAAAATAACCAGCGAGCTATTCATAAGGGTGAAAATTCTACTTTGTAAGTAAATAAGTAAATTGAAAGGCTAAACTGTAAAAAAAAAAGCAAAAATACTATTCTACAAGATGGGATTATACGGAATTGTATTAGGATAAAAATCCTTTTAGTAAAATTCATGACTTAAAAAGGTTACCTAATTTTCCGCGGTAAATTTTGATTTGTGAAAAATATGAAGACTTATGAATAGGGAAAAAATATTCCCTTGAAACCAATATTCAATACCAATAGAGGCCAATGTTCAATGATTATTATTATACAATTACATCATGGTAAGGGTTGATAGGTAATTTCCATCCTTCACTAAAAATGTGAAAAAAAGCTTTGTATGAGCTAAAAAAAAATACTGAATAAGATTACCCTTAGCTTACAAATATGTGTAAGCTTTCTATACAACCAAGAACTCTGCAAAGTAATAAAAAAAAATTCCAAGTAAGCGGACTAAATCCTTCTAAGTTTGTTAATGGCACCGATCAACAAGGTTCTAAAAACACAACAAAACCACAAAGATTTCAAGAAAAAAGTTACATATAACAAAAATTGGTAGTTATATCTTTGTCAATTCAGAAACTTTATTTGCTTATGGGCATTTTCAAAAGCTAAAACCTTATTTTACTGGAATCCTGTGTTCCCTTCAACAAATCAGATACTGAACTAAATTACATATTTTAACAACTTCTCGACTAGGTCTCTTGCTTCGTGTTCTTTTGCTTTTACTAACTGAAAAGCAAAATACAAAATATTCGTAACGACTCTGTAAATGATAAATTTCAAAATTCATCGCACTCATCTAAACATATTTCGATACTCTGCTTAGAAAATTGATCATTTTTTATCTATTAAAAAATCATGAATCATCAAAGTTTTACCGCATTCATGTTAATTATTCTAAATTTAATCAAGCATATTTTTCTTAAAAAACATTTGCATGAAAATAAAATATGATCTGCTAAAAAAATAATAAATCATCAAAATGTTACCGAGTTAATGTTAATTATTCTAAATTTCATCAAACATATTTTTTCTTAAAAGAACCTTCTCATGAAAATAAAATATTCGATACTGAACAAACTTCCAAGACAGCTCGTTCCAGTCGGCATCTCTGATTATTTACACAAATTGGGAATTTTAAACTTCAGGGCAATGTTACTTCATTGTTTCATCCCCTGTTTCTAGCAGCGCACATTCACGCAAACTCAGATATTATGTGTAACGTCGCTGTATTATTGTCTTCGTTAACAAAGGGAGGGAATCTAAAACAAAAAGAAAATACCTAACTCCCAGGAAAAGTTATTTCTCTAAGCAGAGCTTTGACTCTGACAGGTCAGCTTACCAAGTCTTCTGAGGCTGTGTGAGGTTCCCAACTCTGTAATCAGAGTTCATATTTTCTAAAAGGGTCATGTCAGAAAAACTGGGCTTCTCATTCAGAGGACAATAATAATAATAATAATAATAATAATAATAATAATAATAATAATAATAATAATAATAATAATAATAATAATGTCGATGAAATATTAGTAAAACGAAAACAAAACCAATAACCATTATAATGACAACATAAATTACATCCGGCATGCGCCCTTTTTAAAGACACAGTTCCTTCCAGGTGCATTTCATCGAGCAAATTACAGATTATTCAATGTAAACCTGGTTTGTGCCCTAAATAAAAAAGGACACTTGTATATTATCATTATTACTATTACTACTAGTATTATTATTATTGTTGTTGTTGTTATTATTATTATTATTATTATTATTATTATTATTATTATTATTATTATTATTATTATTATTTCCTCATTGAAAACTCTTCTGAAATATTTCTTCAGTCTCATGTTTAACTTGATATGTCGTTCGTACGAAAAGTAATGCATGTAAATACTTGCATATCCTTCTATGTATCCTATAAAATATACTGAAAACATTTCACAAAGTACACAGGTGAAATAATGTGGTATAAATAGGAAATCTATGTTATAAAGTGCTCTAAAAAATATTACATCTACTGAATCTAATCATATACAAGTTATTACAATTAAGTTTATTACTTAGTGTTTTTATAATGAAGTATGTCAGATGTACTGATGGGTGTATGTATACAGGACTTAACACCTCCACAGCCTCCTATTCCTAATCGGTTTTAAGCTACAGTAGGATAATAAGAGTAATTCTGCATTTATGACGTCCACTGAATACAAATATATTTACGCAGATCAAATTAATTAAATAAGATACACAAGGACATAACCTAGGAGAATAAACTTTGAGAAATCTTCACTTGAAGAGAAAAAAAAATAATCATAAAAAACATCAAACAATATAAGTAGTACCATTATATACTTGATACCAAATCATAAATTAATTTACGTACAATAGATTTACATTGACGAAATCTAACAAATGCAGCAATTGAAACTAATGAATCTTGAGAAATCTCCACTTGAAGAGGAAAATCAAATGATAAAATATGAAAAATGATAAATAAAACCTGTATATATCCGATACCGAACTACAAAATATTTTATGTACAAAAGACTTCAAAATTCATGAAATCTAACAAAACCAGAAAATTGAAACTTGTGATCACAATTTCTTTCCTATTTATATCGAGAAAAAAAAATGAAACAATAAAAAATATAAAAAAATCATAAATAAGACCAGTATGTACCCGATACCAAACTACAAAACAATTTATATACAATAGCTTCACATTGACGAAACCTAACAAAAAGCAAAAACGGAAACTTGTGACCACAATTTCTTTCCTATTTATGTCGAAAAAGAAAATGAAACTATAAAAAAAAATATCAAAAGGCATATATAAGACCAGTACACACCCGATACTAAACTATAAAGCAATTTATATACAATAGATTTACATTGATGAAACCTAACAAAAAGTAGAAACTGAAACTTGTGACCACAATTTCTTTCCTATTTATGATTTATGTCGAAAAAGAAAATGAAACTATAAAGAATATAATAAAAGTATAAAGCATAAATAAGACCAGTACACACCGGATACCAAACTGCAAAACAATTCGTATTGACGAAACCTAACGAAATAAAAAACTGAAACTTGTAACCGCAATTTCTTTCCTATTTATGTCGAAAAAAATGAAACATTAAAAAATATCAAAAATCATAAATAAGACCAGTACATCTCAAACACATACGTGACACGAAACTACAAAACAATCTATGTACAATAAATTCGTATTGACGAAACCTAACGAAATCAAAAACTGAAACTTGTAACCGCAATTTCTTTCTTATTTATATAGAAAATAAAAACAAGGAAAAGGAACAGACGATCGCCTACTTGGAAACCAGAAACCCGCTGACCAGATTTTTTCCCCGCGACTTCTCTATTCTGCCTTTGCGTATGGAAATCATATGGCAAGGTTCTTTCGGCCGCATCCAAACGCGGTGGAAATTCTCTTTAATAAAAGCCCACCGGACGGTTTTTCTTTCCATTTTTTTCTTCTTCTAAATATTAGCATTAGCATATGTGATATTAACACGTATTTCAAAGTTGGAAGTTGGGAGTAGATGGTTGGGATGGTATCAACATGAATTTCGAAATTGGGGGAGGGATTAGATGTGTGGATGTCAGCAGTATTTCTCAGTTTGCATATCACGTACATGATGATAATAATAATAATAATAATAATAATAATAATAATAATAATAATAATAATAATAATAATAATAATAAATTAAAGTCACCTAACAGATGAGAAATATCGTGTAATTTTATAGAAAAAAATTATGTAATCAAATAAAAATATTAGCTAATAAAAGTAAATAAAAACTAATTAGTGAATCAATACTTGAAATAATAATAATAATAATAATAATAATAATAATAATAATAATAAATGACAACGCCAACTGTAATAAAATGCGGTCAGGAAAACATTAATTACTTAAAAAAGATATTTTCGAATACCATAATCGTATATTAGCCTCCTAACCTACAAACCATCATTATCCAAACTCTTGAAGACAACTAAATAACTTACTAAATACTATGGCAACGCATTATTTAGTACAAATAACATCGTAAATACATAATTCATATGTATTGATCTTATACGATGCTAAAGAACAATCCTTTCTCAAAAGATGTATTATCAGAGAGGTAAACTAAACAATAAATAATATGACCATTCATTATCTATATCAATCAACATAGTAAATACATAATTCATATGTATTGATTTTACACAAGCCTACCACAAAGATGTATCATCAGAGATGTAAACTAAACAATAAACAATATGGCCACTCATTATCTATATCAATTAAGATCGTAAATATACAATGCATATGTACTGATCTTATACAAGCCTAAAGAACAATCCTTTCACAAAGATATATTGCTTGATAGGTAAACTGAACAAAAAATATGGCAAAGTATTATATATATATATATATATATATATATATATATATATATATATATATATATAATCAATTAACATCGTAAATGCATAATGCATATGTATTGATCTTCTACAAGCCTAAAGAACAATCCTTTCACAAAGATATATTGCCTGACAGGTAAACTAAACAATAAATAAAGACTGAGAAAATATCCCTTGA
>NC_090726.1:185862128-185864628 GCF_036898095.1 Palaemon carinicauda
ATAGGACATTTTAAATACAATATAAATTTACATCGATAGATAGATAGATATTACACATATATACATACATATATATATATATATATATATATATATATATATATATATATTTATATATATAAATATATATATTCACATATATATACATATATAATATATATATATATATATATATATATACACACACACACATATATATATATATATATATATATATATATATATATATTATCTTTTAGTAGATATAGGAAACAACTGATGTGTAAAATTCGCCCATGAAGATAGCAGTAATCATTATATTATTTTTCTTACATACATATTCACGCGCACACACACACAATATATATATATATATATATATATATATATATATATATATATATATACATATATATATATATGTGTGTGTGTTTATGTGTGTGCATACATATTTGTATGTGTGTGCGCCTGTGTACGTGTGCGGTGTGTGTATATGCTTATGTGGTGTGTGTGTGTGTTATTTCTTTCACCACACGTCCCCTAAGCGAGGGTGGTTTCCAAGGGTTTTAACCTTCAAGTTCACAGGATAAGCGAACGCACATACACACTGATATATAAACAAATAAATAAATAAGTATATAATATATATATACTGTATATATATGTGTGTGTATGTGTGTGTGAAAATGTATGCAAAACGCACATACATATTAAATTTTGTTATCTATTTGTCTAGTGCATAAACAGTTCGAGAAGAAAATGATCAACTTCAGTTCTTTGTGCCCTGTGCTGCTCCCATGTCCATCACCACTTGATAATGCAGGAGGTTTTCTTTGATCTTGGAAAACAAGTCATTAAGAAGAGAAAATTTCCTTTTGACTGTCTGGCTGATTCATAACGTTGCATTTCGAAGATAGCTGCAAAATATCCCAAACCACTCGCAGGTAAAAAAAAAAAAAAAAAAAAAGAAATTCATCAATGTGAAATATTGTTATTATGTTCCGCTTACGAAATTTTGAAAGAAGCAGCAAAGTAAAAAAAAGAAATCTGTTGCTGATGCAACAAGACAAATCTACCCAATTTCTAACGAATTAATTTTTTTGGGAAGGGGTCTAATATTAAAGCAACCCCCCCCCCCTCCCCCCCAAATGGAATTTGCTCTTGCTGTTCGAAATGGACTATCAAATTTCCAAGCAACCACCACAAGGCAAAACTACTCAATGAAATCATAAATATATGAATGAGTTTTCAGGTTTTTTCGGGCTATTACTATCACCGTCATCTGGTGTTACTATGACAGTTGTCAAATTTTTCATAATACCTCGTATGTCTTTATCCATATACAATCTTTATAGAAGATTCAAATAAATCTGAAATATTCAATTTCATATCTAATATACAAATGAGTGAAATATATCTCAAAATTTGGATTAACTCAACTTCAGGACCTTCATAAAATATCTTGGAACTCGGTTAACAATTCTTTTCTTTAACCGAATACTTCGTTAACATAGTGTATGAATAGTGAAATAAGCATTTCGCACCCTTTATAAGAACTCTGCAAATAATTAGATATGTAAATATCTTTATAAAGTTAAAATAATCGAAAGAAAATATTAGAATAAGGTTGCAATAGAAATAAGGAACATGGAAATTTAGCCAAGTTTAATGTAGAGTCCGACCCAGCTAATCTTCTAGCCTTTCCTGGGAATATTTTATGTCACCAACTACAAGTGAAATATCTAACTGTAAAGCAGAGAGAGAGAGAGAGAGAGAGAGAGAGAGAGAGAGAGAGAGAGAGAGAGAGAGAGAGAGAGAGAGAGAGAGAGAGAGAAATTCTATAATTCGTTTATTTTAAAGATTGTAAACCTTATTCTATTCAATTATTCCTCAAGACAGTACTCTGCAAATCTGCCTAAGTCATTCCATAGTCTCTTGCATCTAGTAACTTTCATAGAAAAAAAAATTCTCAGGTGAAAGTCTTATTGGCCACACTAATGCACTCACATCGAAAATACACAAAATTCCGTAATGTAAATAGACTTTGTAAATAATGCATATGATCGTATAGGAGTTGGAAGTTTGGCGAATTTTTTAATTGATAAACTTTGGATTTCCATATTTGCATATGAATTCAAATACGTAACTTCTTGAACATTTCAATTTTCATTTTGGAAATATATTTACTAACTGTATATACATATACTATTAGAAATGCGCATTATCTAATTATGCCCGCGTGCGCTTTAAATAAGCCGATTTCCTTCGCCTGAATTATGGTATTTGCGCTCCAACAATTCTCAAGTTTCACAGCAGTGCTGAAACAGACTTAGTGAACACATAAATTCCGAAAATGAATTAAAGAAGAGAAATACTCGACCATGTCCTGCCTCTTATGTGATATTTCAGTCAGTTTTGTTTATATAACAAATAATTAATTGTCAAACTAAAGACGAATCTCTCCGATAAAAGTCTAATAGGTATTACAAAGAACATTGACAAATGTTTTATATCATTAAAC
>NC_090726.1:185867128-185877128 GCF_036898095.1 Palaemon carinicauda
AATAATAATAATGACAAGTTACGTAATTAGTTTAGTAGAATATATCCCCATACAAAAAACTAGTTTTTCCCGTAAAAATTCATTGAAAAAAACAACCACAAATACACAGAAAAAATAAACTTGACTTATACCAAAAAAAAAAAAAAAAAAAAAAAAAAACCGCTGATTTCATTCATAAAACTAAAAAAACATATTTGAATTCCGTTTGCATTATGTACTAAATCTGTTCACGAAAGAAGTTTTCACCTGCAGCTTAGGTACAGGAATAACAATGATAATGATGAAAGATGGTGAAATATTGGTGTAAATAAGTGAGTGAAATAATTGGAATGAAATAATCTTGAAAATTAGTGAAAGGCATCGGAATGCATCGCGAATACATAAATTAGTGAATAAAAATATATGAGTAAATAAGTGACTGGAAGAATCAACTTAAACTAGTGTACGCGACCGGCAAAAAGACAGCTAAATTTTCATAGATATGCAAACACATGCACACATATTTTATCCACCCCCCCCCCCACAGCTGTGGTTTCCGAGTGTACCTCTTGGGGTACCCCTCTCACCAGGGTATCACTACTCCATCTCCTCCTACAAGGGATGGGGAGAGACCGAGTAGTAATAGGTCTGGCAGTGCTGCTCACCGTGACCGGGTGTATGTAGATATATATATATATATATATATATATATATATATATATATATATATATAAATGTAGACACATATACATATATATATATATATATATATATATATATATAAAGATATAAAAATGTACATATATATATATATATATATATATATATATATATATATATATATATATATATATATATATACCCTGACACTTTCTCTTTATCATATAGGGAAGATGGGAGATTATCGGTATATATATATATATACCCTGACACTTTCTCTTTATCATATAGGGAAGATGGGAGATTATCGGTATATATATATATATACCCTGACACTTTCTCTTTATCATATAGGGAAGATGGGAGATTATCGGTATATATATATATATATACCCTGACACTTTCTCTTTATCATATAGGGAAGATGGGAGATTATCGGATAGGAATAAGGGAAAGAAAATGAACAGGTGAGTGAAATATACCACAAGACAACAAAACGAAAAAATATAAAGAAAACGAAAGGGTTAAAAGGAACTCCCTCTGCCCTAGGAAACGACAGGAAGTGAATGGGTGATAAAACCAGGGCACCGGACACTGTCACAGACAAAGCACCGAAAAGGAATGGAAATGAGTGCCAAAAAAAAAAAAAAAAAAAATGAGTTTGCTGGCATACTTTTAGTAGACTAACATGGATAACAATAATGAACGCAACAAATGTATATATGCTGTGTATAAAATTCCTAATTGCATCTTATGTATAATATTAGTAATGCTATGTATTAATATTGTCGAGGTATCTATGAAATATCCTTAGTAATATTTCTATAAATAGACTGGTTTGTTTAGCACAATTTCCAAAAACTATTTTATTTTCCTTGACGCATACGATTTTATTCATCTCTCTCTCTCTCTCTCTCTCTCTCTCTCTCTCTCTCTCTCTCTCTCTCTCTCTCTCTCTCAGCATATATATACATTAATAGATATATATACATATATATACATTAATATATATATATATATATATATATATATATATATATATGTGTGTGTGTGTGTGTGTGTGTGTGTGTGTGTAGAGAGAGAGAGAGAGAGAGAGAGAGAGAGAGAGAGAGAGAGAGAGAGAGAGAGAGAGAGATACACCCCCTCCCTTATCACATCCAAAACCATCAAGTAATACGAAGCTGCTTGAATCCCCATAAAAACAAAAACCACAACTAAAGGAAAGAGAGGCAGAGACCAGCCCAGCAGCATAAACAGATAGAGTAGGGACCCCCCTACCTTTTTAGGACGCTCGTATTTCTAAGGTTGATAAAAGTGGCAAGAGGAAGGGGGGAAAAAGAGAGAGAGAGAGAGAGAGAGGAGAGAGAGGAGAGAGAGAGAGAGAGAGAGAGAGAGAGAGAGAGAGAGAGAGAGGGGGGGGGGGAATAAAGAAAAGATAAAAATACAGTCACGGCGTGGTGGCATCCAGAAACCAGGTTCCATAGAGAAAAAGCGGACGGTGGCGTGGTCGTGGGGGTAGGGGGTAAGGGTGGGGGAGAGGTAAGGGAGGGGAAGGGGGAAGGGTGGGGAGGGGGGGATGAGACGATAGGGATGTGTTAGTAGTTCTTCGGGTTATGCTACTCTTACTAAATATGTTACTTATAATCATGATTAAAAGTGTTATCATATTAGTACTACTACTACTACTACTACTACTACTACTACTAATAATAATAATAATAATAATAATAATAAAATAATAATAATATACCTTTCTATAGATACTGGACATTAATATAGATTTCTTTCTATATTCTAGTAGCTAAGGTAATTATCATGATAATAATAATAATAATAATAATAATAATAATAATAATAATAATAATATGCCTTTCTATACATACTGCACATTAATGTGTATTTCAGTAGTTGGAGTAATCATGACATCTTTATAATAATAATAATAATAATAATAATAATAATAATAATAATAATTATAAACATTTACGTTGATACTATACATTATTGTGGACTTGTTTCAATAATTCAGTAGCTAGTGTAATTATATTTTTTGTATAATGATAATATTATCAATAATAGCAATACTAAAAAAATAATAAACAGGCATTTTTGCTAACCATGTGTATATAACACCAGTGAAAGTACAAATATTGTTCATAAAACTATAATTGATTATGAATATCATTAATAGAAAAAGTAATAATATTCTAAGTAGCATTGAAAGTAAAAGTAACAACTTCCATTATCAATACTATTCGTAGTACTCTTTAATATGATTAAATTGAGTTAAACAACTTCAACAGTAGTAGAAGTAGTAGTAGTAGTAGTAGTAATAGTAGTAGTAGTAGTAATTACATTTACAAAAAAGTTAATCGAATTAAACTTCACAAGTAGAATGTTTTCAACTAATCTTATAATGTTTTACCACACCAGAAGATTTAATATGATTACGATTATTTTCTTTGCCTGTTTTTCCACTTTATTGTTATCACAATAAAGTAATATAATGGCTTTATGGTGATTTAAAGTGCAAAAGAAAAATACTTAATTCCTTCAGAAGAAAAACGAAGATAAAGTAAATAAATATTCAAGTCAAACAAACAAATAGCAAAACAAATGCTCAACTCTTGACAATGAACCAAAAAGACTCCATAGTCGCTCAATGCCACAAACCTCTTTCTCAACCACTAACTTGCCGCATAAAAAACTATACACCAACTAAACTATTTTTTTTAATAAATTCGAAAAATAAAAGAGCAAAATACTAAAAAAGACTCCGTAGGCGTTCAATGTCATAAACCTCTTTCTCAGCCACTAAATCACCACAAAGATAAAAAAATAAAATAAAAACCCTTACATCCACTAAACTATGCTTTGGATAAAATAGAAAAATAAAATAAAATACAAAAAAAATATTCCATAGGCATTCAATGCCATAAACCTCTTTCTCAACCACTAAATCACCAGAAAAAATGAAAAATTAAAACCCTCTACGCCAAGTGAACTATTCTTTGAATGAAAACGAAAAATAAAAGAACAAAATACTAGAAAAGACTCTATAGGCGTTAAACGCCATAAACCTCTTTCTCAACCTGTAAATCACCACTAAAAATAAAATAAATAAAAACCTCTATATCCACTAAAATATTCTTTGAATAAAAACGAAAAATAAAAGAACAAAATACTAGAAAAGACTCTATAGGCGTTTAATGTAATAAACCTCTTTCATAACCTCTAAATAAAATAAATAAAAAACCCTACATCCACTAAACTATTCTTTTGATAAAAACGAAAAATAAAAGAACAAAATACTAGAAAAAAAGTCCTTAAGCATTCATTGCCATAAACCTCTTTCTCAACCACTAAATCACCACAAAAAGGAAAAATTAAAACCCTCTACACCAAGTGAACTATTCTTTGAATGAAAACGAAAAAATAAAAGAACAAAATACTAGAAAAGACTCTGTAGGCGTTAAATGCCATAAACCTCTTTCTTAACCTCTAAATCACCACTAAAATAAAATAAATAAAAACCTCTACATCCCCTAAATAATTCTTTGAATACAATCGAAAAATAAAAGAACAAAATACTAGAAAAGACTCCATAGGCGCTCAACGCCATAAACCTCTTTCTCAACCACTAAATCACCACAAAAAAATGAAAAAATAAAACCCTCTACACCAACTAAACTATTCTTTGAATAAAGTCGAAAAATAAAAGAACAATATACTGGAAAAAATCTAAAAGAACAAAAGAAAACAAGCAAAAACGCTTACAAATCACAGGGGCGGGCTCCCTCCACCATGCAAAATGTGTACCGCACACGGGCGGTGAAAAACTTAATCAGAAAACACAACGGAAGAATTAGTCGCACCATAATGGAGTTAGACTGTATCGAAAGCCGTACCTTTGATCAATGTGGTAATGTATGCTAAGTACTTGCTGCCCAACGTGGATCAACGAATAATGGGAATATTTCGAGTTTTATGCACGACCTGAATAAAGTGAGGCCACACAATACACACATCCGATTTTTAATCGTTTTTTCCTCGCTTTTTTATTTATTTTTTTTTAATGCAGGGGGTGCTGTGGGGGCACGGGGTAGGGATGAGGGTAGCTGGATAGACTTAGCATATTTGCATTTTACTATTTTTAACAGGCGTAGGATAACGATATGGGAAAACGAAACCAGTTTTGGTGAATTCGAGATTATTTGGTCATTTTTCATTCCGGTCTCAAATGCTTTATCATTTTATTCCTTTGGGTGTTTAATACTGGATGAGGAAACAATTTAACTCCAAACCAAGATTTAGGAATTTTCTATTCCTCCAGTCACTTTCATATATAAATGTACATTAAATAAATATTAACAGAATATTTTAAAATATTGAAGTGTAATTTTTAAACCAGATTTTATAATCTTAAATTTTTTCCTACTAATTTCTAAAATAGTCTCCTCTAGAACAGTCATCCAACTAGTCAAATCTTTATAAACTAAAACTTGTTTATAAAATAGACGTTTATATCATGATGTGACATTAAATTGGTTAAAGTATAAACGAGAATTTTTTCCATATATTATTCAACGTGATAATGATAATGACACTAACTATGGAAATTAAAAAAAATATGATAAAAACTAGCATTCTCAAAATTTTTGTTAGCCCAGAAATAACAAATAAATTAATTACTGCAAGATTCATTTTAACTGTTGATTCAAAGTTGAACTTGGCCTAAATGTGTCCATAGGAATCAAATTGTACTACAGATTAAAGAGCTCCCTATTATATTCTATTTTCAAGGGGGGTGAATGATCCAATATATTGGATTTCTGCACAATTTCACACATGGTTCCCAAACATAAACAAAAGCCCTATAACAATGATGATGATAATAATAATAATAATAATAATAATAATAATAATAATAATAATAATAATAAAAATAATTATATTAATAAAATAATAATAATAATAATAATAATAATAATAATAATAGTAAAAATAATGATGATGATGATAATAATAATGCTTCACAAACGGAAACAAAAGCCCTATGATATGATAATAATAATAATAATAATAATAATAATAATTATTATTATTATTATTATTAAATAATAATGATAATGATCATAATAATAACTATAATAATAATAATGATAATAATAATAATAATAATAATAATAAAAATAATAATAAACATGCTTTACAAACGGAAACAAAATCGCAATAATAATAATAATAATAATATTAAAAATAATAATAATAATAATAAACGAGGACAGAAAATGACAGGATTGATCTCTAAAGGAAATAATAATAATAATAATAATAATAATAATAATAATAATAATAATAATAATAAACGAGGAATGAAAATGACAGGATTTACTTCAAAAGAAAATAATAATAATAATAATAATAATAATAATAATAATAATAATAATAATAATAATAAAAATAATAATAATAATAATAATAAAAATAATAATAATAATAATAATAATAATAATAATAGACGTGGAACGAAAAATGACAGGATTTACCTCGAGAGAAAATAATAATAATAATAATAATAATAATAATAATAATAATAATAATAATAATAATAATAATAAACGCAGAAGGTAAAATGACAGGCTTTATCGAAAGAAGTCACAAATAAAAATACTTCTCGAAGGATAGAATGTTATGGTAAACATCAAAGCAAAGAAACCCCGAAAGCAATGTACCCACACACGTACCCAAACCCACCAGTATGTACCCAAACGTTGTTCTTCACCCAACTGGAATATTGCTCCCTGTACAGCAAGGCGACCTTCAGAAACTGGATGGGAAATGGGCCATTAAATCATACCGAGGAGGGGCATCCTCCTGAGGACACTCTGAAGACCAGGATCCTAGAAGGATCCTAGAATGCTCCTTGAAGATCCCATTTCCAGCATAACTAGACGTCTAGGTTGTCGTATAACTCTCACTGCAATTTTCCCTTTTGGACTTTACTGTCCAGATACTCTGAAGACCAGGATCCTTGAAGGATCCTAGAAGGCTCCTAGAATGTTCCTTGAGGATCCCATTTCCCTCATAACTAGACGAATATGTTGTCGTATAACTCTAAATGCAAGTCTCCTTTGTTGGACTTTACTGTCCGAATTCGCCCCGCCATCCCGTTAAAATTTACGAGGGGTGGCTTCCCCCCCCCCCCCCCCCACGGGACTGGTTGTAAAGGGATGTAGTAGAGATGTCATTAGCAATAGGCGGTCTTCTGCGGTCTTATGTCCAACTTATTCAGATGATGGACGTGACATCGTTGCCACTTCAACATTCTCTCTGTCTCAATCCAATGCATATACACCGACACTAGCATTATTATTGCAAAAGCACGCACACGCACACGCACACGCATACGCACACACAAACACAACACACACATATATATATATATATATAGATATATATATATACTATGTGTGTGTGTGTGTGTGTGTGTGTGTGAGTGTTTTGTGTGTAAGTGCGTGTGTACAAATAAATTCATACACAAATTATTTTCTTAATGGTTTCTGGAATAAAAAAATGCTTATACAAAACTAAACAACAGAACGACTTTCAGATGGGTAAAAGCAGCTATACAATAATAATAATAACAATGAAATAATAACAAAAATAAAAGTAATAATAATAATAATAATAATGATAATCATAATAATAATAATAATAATAATAATAATAATAATAATAATAATAATAATAATAATAATAATGAAAGTATACTAACTCCAAGAAACAAAATTAATAGCACATCGGAAACGGAGATCCTTAGTGCTACTTGCGCATATAAAAACAGTGATCTATTTCTAAAAGAACAAACACGCAGCCAGAAATCATGAAAAAAACGGAAACAAAAAAACAAAACAGGAAAAACCCAAACAACACTAAAAATGTTTCAGAATAGACAAAAAAAATAAAAAATAAAAAATAAAAAAATATCTCACTGGTAGCAATAAACCGAAGTGCCAATAATTCACTCGACCTAAAATTTCCGTACATAGCGAAAACCGATTCTCGGTTAAATAACAATAGCCTCAAGGTTGAAAACAACGAGGCCCCTTTTTTCCATTTCAATTGACTCAGAAAAGTCCCAATGAACTTTGCGAAGCTAACACTCACACTGATAAACCTCGATCCTATACCTGTCGAAATTCCAGGCTGAAATAAAACACAAATTGAATCAAAAAGATTGTAACCCCCCTGTTTCACTGGCGGGCTAGCGTTATTTTCACCAAAGGAGACCCTTTCCATGGCACGTCAGCATGGTAGGCTTTGGTAGGCTGGAAATATCATAGGGAATATATATGTGGGTAAATACGTTTATTTATATATATATATATATATATATATATATATATATATATATATATATATATATATATGCATATATATAAATTATACATATATATGTATATATACACATATATATATGTATATATATATATATATATATATAAATATATATATATATATA
Source organism: Palaemon carinicauda (assembly GCF_036898095.1). Taxonomy (NCBI): domain Eukaryota; kingdom Metazoa; phylum Arthropoda; class Malacostraca; order Decapoda; family Palaemonidae; genus Palaemon; species Palaemon carinicauda. The sequence goes on from NC_090726.1 coordinate 185,875,293, forward strand.
ATTCAATTATATACATATATCAATATATATATATCAATATATATATATATATATATATATATATACAGTATCTATATATATATATATATATATATATATATATATATATATAATTTTCATTCTAGCTCCTAGGAGAAATGTATTCCTCATAGTTTGTCAGCACTCAAGCAACTACTGGAAGCGAGAAGAGGAAGGAATGGTTAAAATATTGACAAGCGATGATAAAAATGAGAAAGAATAGATGAGAAAAACCTATTCCCCTTTTTTTCCAGTCACTGCGAGAAATATGACGTAACCGGTAGGCGATTTTTTCCGAACGTCAATATTTTTCTAAAATGTTAACGTTTTGATTTTTTTCTCCCCACGCGAATTTTTCGTATTTTTTTTCCTCATTCCAAACAGACTTTTTATTGCATGTAATAAGTTTCATTTATGGTTGACACGGGCGTATCGGCAGACCCAAAATGAAGATGATATATAAAAGATTTGGAAAAAAAAAAACCATCCCAGACAGGGATGGGATGGGGGGGGGGGTAGTACTGTTCCACCTGGAAATTGTGACTCGCCAAATCAAAGTACGATTGAGTTCGATGTAAAGTAAGGATATAAAGAGGGGAGAGCGATCCTGTGGCTTTAACCCCTCCTGATGAATAGCTCCGAGTGCGCTGGGGTCATAAGGTGTAAGTGCGTTGGAGGAAAGAGTCAAGCCTTGGTTTTCAAGGGCTCCGTAGTTTTCAAGGCTCTAGTAAACAACCTTTAAACTTGCAAGAAGGAAATGTGAGGAAATTATTCAACTGATACGGAAGAAATGCATGAAAAATAACATGTCATTCATTTAACTATATTATTTAATAACTATCAGCTATATAACATTGGTGTTCAAGGGCTCGACTAAACTACCTTTAAACTTGCAAGAAGGAAATGTGAGGAAATTATTCAACTGATACGGAAGAGATGCATGAAAAATTACATGTCATTCATTTAACTGTATTATTTAATTACTACAGTAGATCTTCAAAAGTTCAAACTCGCAGCAAATGTTTGTATGTTGAACAGGCTTACGCAAGTCATTTTATAGTTTATACATCAAATATCTGTTTTAATGTTGTTAATGTTTTTAAAATATTTCATTTTAATTTTCATTACTTCTTATATCGTTTACTTATTTCCTTTCCTCGCTGGACTATTTTTCCCTGTTGGAGCCCTTGTCTTGTAGCATCTTGCTTTTCCAACTAGTGCTGTAGCTTGGATGTTAATAATAAATAATAATAATATAATAATAATATAATAATAATAACAATAATAATAATAATTAGCAATATAACCTTAGTTTTGAAAGGCTTCAATAAACAACCTTTAAATTTGAAAAAAAGGAAATCATTCAATTGGTAAGGATGGGATGCATGAAAAATAACATGTCATTGGTTGAACTCCAATATTTAATTTCTATCAGCAATATACACTTGGTTTTCAAGGGCTACTCTATACAACCTTTAAACTTGCAAGAAGGAATTGTAAGGAAATGATTCAAGTGATAAGGAAGGGATGCACGAAATTATGTAGATATATTGGTAAGTGATAAAAGAAATGTTTAATAAGAATGAAATTGGAATACAGTGCAATGAATCACAATAGTATCTTATTTCTTATTTTTGACTTATAACAGTTTTATGTATGTATGTATGTATGTATGTATGTATGTATGTATGTATGTATATATATATATATATACACACACATAAATATATATATATATATATATATAAACATAAATATATTATACATATATATAGATATATATATATATATATATATGTATATATATATATAAACATA
>NC_090726.1:185889628-185897128 GCF_036898095.1 Palaemon carinicauda
TGTAAAATGCCAATACAAATCATCCATAGGCCTACTGCTTAATTTACCAACACCGCGGAAAGTAGGCCTACTTCCTCGTTAAAAATTTCCTTAGATTATGAGATACTGAATAATAGTATAAGTCACAAATGTCTTTCTTTTTCAAAAATGAAGAATAAAATGGCCATCTGTTTTTATCAGTCATGATGAATATTCTCTCCAGTAAGTGATATGCTAGGCTGATGTTGAACCCTTATTAGTAAGAGGCACTCTCTTTCTCTCTCACTCTCTCTTTCTCCCAAGACGTTGTGGATATTGATTTGTTCCTGACGCACTTAAAATTCTCTCTCTCTCTCTCTCTCTCTCTCTCTCTCTCTCTCTCTCTCTCTCTCTCTCTCTCTCTAGTGCACAGTGTGAAGGCTGATACTTGCCTTATTCCCCTCGTAGGTACAAGCACAATCACAAGCAACATCCTACACAGACATACTCGCCCTTCCCTTTCGTTCTTGCCTGGGAATGCACCACCGTTTGCATTCTGCTTGTGCATGCGAGAAAAGAGTGAGTGGGGTAAGCAAGAAGGGAAAGGGGATAGAGAGAGAGAGAGAGAGAGAGAGAGAGAGAGAGAGGAGAGAGCGAGGGAGGGGACAGACATACACACACACACAATAAAGAGGCTGTGCTTGCATGCAGTCACACCCACCAGTGGAACATCCACAGTTAGTCACAAGCACAGCCACAACATCCACCCTCTCATCGCTCCCTTAAAACAAGACCCCTCTTATGACCTAAGTGACGTCACACGTGGGGTGTATCGATCCCCAAAATGAAAACCACCAAACGATCTAATATTGATAAAGTAACAAAGTCGAAGGAACCTAAACGCACAGACAGTTCAGAGGGAAAATCTTAAGAAAGGCCTTTAGCAGCCAGCGAGAGTCACTCCACTCACCTCTTAAAAACGTCGAGATCGCCGAGACCTGTGGGGTGAAAGAGAGAAAGAGAGAGAGAGAGAAAGCAAGAGCGAGCGAGAGCCGTTTGTATCCTCTCTCAGTCCTGATGACGGACTTGTGCCGGGGGTGACGGGGAGCTCCCTGAAGAAGGTGGCGAAGAGGGTTTTCACCGACGACGGTGCAGCAGGAGGGCGGTATGTGTGGCCGGGAGGTGCAGGAGAGAACGGTGGTGGTGGTGGCGGCTGGCAGCAAGACTCAACATAAGAAGAAGACGCCAAGCAAAAACCCCCCGACCCCACGGTCTGTGTCTTAGCCTCCCCCGCGCCTAAGAGGTGATCACGGCTGATGATGCTCGATGGAGTGTATGCCTTCCTTCCCAATCATTAGGCATCTTATGGCACTCGGGGCACGTAAGGGCGTTCACAAGGCACTCTTCCACAGTGTATTCTAGCAAATGCTTAGCGAATAAATGCTTTTATTCTACAAGATATGTCATATTATACGACAGGCCTCAAGATCTTGAGACATTTGGCACCTCTCTCACGACAACACTTCAGAGACGAGAGGAGGAGCCCGCGTAGCTCCGCCCCACAGATTTCCCGCAGCCAGTCACGGCCCGGAAGAGATGGACTTTGAATTAAAAGGAGCTCGGTGATTGGTTGACGCTAATATAAGGGATATCTGATTTATGCCGCTGGCTCTGACAGTTGTTTTATATTTGTGTACAAAATTAGCATGGGTTAATAACAGTGTTGATAATAAAAAAAAATAACTCAGGACTGCAATAATCGCCTGTGAGAAACTTGTTTCGGTAAAAATGCTATCCTAATAACGCTTGGCAATGCCATAAAGCGAGAGGAAATCAGTTCAAGCACCATAAAAAAACACTAATTGGCAGACGCTTGCTTGTCATCTCCACCGCTCAGCCAGCGACAAACTTTCTAACTTCTAATTCTTGTCGAGTCCGGCGGAGCTACGTTGTTAAGCCTCAACGATGGCCTTCTCCTTCACGACACTTCCATACCAGTCCATCACAGGTCTACCTGTAATGTCAACAGTGCAAGTTCCCCCAGTCCACATCAAACGGTCATGATACACTGTCCCGCACACTCAACACCCCTCCCATGGCCAGCCCCGTCACAAACAACAGTTTCCCCTAAGTTTTAGTCTTCTTTGCCACAAGCGACGGAGGACGTAGGGAAAGAGAGAAAGACACTGAGACAGAGAGGAACGGCTCGAATAAATCTTCGCCGTCAGGCAAATGGAGCTGTGGAGTGCCTTGGCCCTAACTAAATATACACCTTAAAACGTGTAAGTGAAGGTTCCCATGTGAGGCAAATTAATGGCCGAATTATCATCGATCCTACGAACGACGGAGGGGGTGAGGCCTCCCAAGAAATCAGGAGGAACAAGCCACTCACTGCTAAGATCATTATTACCTTCGGGAACAACTGGAATTTATTGCTCACTAATACCACATGTTCATTATTTTCTTAGGAAACAAAATGGAATTTATTGTTCTCTAATGACATTGTACATTTCTAAAGACAAAACTGGAATTTATTGCTCACTAATAACATTTGTTTACTTCTTAAGACAAACCTATAATTTATTGCTCACTAATGCTATCTGTTCATTATTTCTTTAAGACAAACCTAAAATTTATTGCTCGATATGGCTATCTTAATTTCTTAAGATAGAATTGGAATATATTGCTCACTAATACCATCTGTTCATTATCCCTGATGACAAAACTGGAATTTATTGCTGATACCATCTGTTCATTTCTGAAGACAAACCTAGAATTTATTGCTCACGAATACTATCAGTTCATTATTTCTTTAGACATAACTGGAATATATTGCTCACTAATACCATCTGTTCATTTCTTAAGACAAACCTAGAATTTATTGTTCACGAATACTATCAGTTCATTATTTCTTAAGACATAACTGGAATTTATTGCCCACAAAAACCATCTGTACATCTCTTACGACAAACCTAGAATTTATTGCTCACGAATGCTATCAGTTCATTATTTCTTAAGACATAATTGGAATTTATTGCTCAATAATACCATCTATTCATTTCTTGAGACAAAGGTAGAATTTATTGCTCACGAATGCTAACTGTTCATTATTTCTTGAAACAAAACTGGAATTTATTGCGCAATAATACCATCTGTTCATTTCTTATACAAATCTAGAATTTATTGCTCACTAATGCTATCTGTTCATTATTTCTTATGACAAAACAGGAATTTATTGCTCATTAATAACATCTGTTCATTTCTTAAGACAAACCTAGAATTTATTGCTCACTAATGCTATCTGTTCATTATTTCTTAAGACAAAACTGGAATTTATTGCTCACTAATAACATCTGTTCATTTCTAAAGACAAACCTAGAATTTAATGCTCACGAATGCTATCTGTTCATTATTTCTTAAGACAAAACTGGAATTAATTGCTCACTAATACCATCTGTTCATTTCTTACGACAAACCTAGAATTATTGCTCACGAATGCTATCTGTTCATTATTTCTTAAGACAAACCTAGAATTTATTGCTCACTAATACCATCTGTTCATTTCCTACGACAAACCTAGAACTTATTGCTCACGAATGCTATCCGTTCATTATGTCTTACGACAAACCTAGAATTTATTGCTCACTAGTGCTCTCTGTTAATTTCTAAAGACAAAATTGGAATATATTGCTCACTAATACCATCTGCTCATTATTTCTGAGGACAAAATGGGAACATATTGCCTACTAATACTAACTTTTCTGAAGACAAACCTAGAATCTATTGTTCACTAATAGCATCTGTCCATTTCTTCATACAAAACTGGAATTTAATGCTTACTAATCCCATCTGTTCATTATATTATTACGACAAAACTGGAATTTATTGCACACTAATACCCTCGATTCATTATTTTCTTAAGGCAAAACAGGAATTTATTGCTCACTAGCACCATCTATTCCTTATTTTCTTAAGACAAAACTGGAATGTATTGCTCACTATGACCATCTGCTCATTATTTTCCTAAGACGAAACTGGAATTTATTGCACAATACCCTCGGCTCATTATTTTCTTAAGGAAAAACTGGAATTTGTTGCTCATTAACACCATCTATTCATTAGTTTCTTAAGACAAAACTGAACTTTATTGCTCACTAATACCATCTTTTTTATTTATTTTAATCTTTTTTTTTTTTTTTTGAGACAGGACAGGACATCTCAGAATCTATAGTCCACAATACAACCAGTTCTCCAGCATTTTCTTTATACTAAACTATTTACTATTCGAAGAGAAAATCATAGAAATTTATCGTCTCCTTACTTTTCTTCAGACAAATATCTGGATCTCATGGCCTATTGAAGCTAGCTGTTCTTCATTACAATCATGACAGAAAACGCTTTGTATATGCATTTGATCTGCACAACTTTATAAAACTGAACTCCCCCGAAATTTACAATTTACCTTTGGCGTAAATATGATGAACTCAGCTTTGTTGCAGAGTGGCTAAGTTTCTTGGGCCCGAGTTCGATTCCCTGGCAAACCAGAAGCTATTTTCATCAAGTGGATTCTACCTTGGGTCTCAGATTCCGAGGTAATTAGAATCCAGATATATGGCCTCTATATATATGTGTATATATATATATATATATATATATATATATATATATATAATATATATATTATATACATATATATATATATATATATATATATATATATATAAATATATATGTATGTATGTATGCGTGTGTACACTTTCTGAGTGGGGATACCTTAACGTGGTAAAAGGGTTTGTGTATCGCCATTATCAGCAAAATTGTAGACTACTAGTCAGGACCATACTTACTAGGTTGGTTTACTGACATCAACCAGAATATAGTCTCCCACCATCACCAATCCGTAATGACCAGCATGGTGATGAAAAGGAAAAATCCTAGACACTACTAAGTACATATCAGAGGCCTTTGTCCTGCAGTGGACTACAAATGACTGCATTTTTTATTGTATATACGGTATATACTAATTACAAAAATAAACTATAAATCTGCATACACGGTAGCCTACATTTCAGGAATTCTCGGAACAAATATAATATCCATTTCAATTTATGATGGAGCAAACTTTCCTATTATCTACTTCAGGGTGCTATGAAAATGATCAACTATAATCGTTCATATTTTTCATGCCTTTGCTCAAGTAAGGAAGCTATATCTTTTTTCTAAAGTCATCAATATCAAAGTCAGAATAAAATCAAAATATTTAATACTAGAATTGTGTTTCAAAGTTAGCATATCAGCATATAAGCCAGGTATCAACTAAATATCGAAACACTGAAGTTACCAGGAGTATTTCAACCTTTAGGGAATAATTACATATCACATAAGAAAATCCTGACAATTTCTCATATGTATGTTATATTAATCAAGAAACAATTTTATGAAGTTAGATAACTATCATCAGTAACAACAGAACAACAGTGATTGCATTGCGTCATCACTTGTGTATCTTAAGAAGTTGCCATTAACAGTCCCATGATTATAATTGGTAAACGTTAAAAGAATGACATTTTTAGTTTGTTTAATATACTTAATACTTAATATTCTGGTATCAATACTGATGTTTTAGTGATCATAAGTAATGCAGTAAAAATTTGAATTAAATTAAAGGTATGCGAGGGGGTTTAACCATTTAGAGATAAAAGGGGAGGCAGGTTCGTCAGAGGGATGTACAATTCGGAATCTTTAGGGGCGAAGGTTAAGAGAGTTTCGAAAAGGGCAGCAGTCCGTAATAGCCATCAGACCTGCATATCTGAGAAGAGTATCAATAGGAAATCAGAATACCGTAATATATATTCTATAATAGATTACTGGTTAGCTATTAACACTTCTAGTAGTTGTAAAAACTGCTATTTGGAAAAGCTATAAGCCCAAGGACTTCAACAGGGAAAATAACCTAGTGAGGAAAGGAAAAAGATAGAGTAATGTGCCTGAGTGGACCCTCAGGGAAGAGAACTCTAACCTTAGACAGTGGAAGACCATGGTACACAGGTAATGGCACTACCCAAGACGGTGGAAGACAATGGTACACAGGTAATGGCACTACCCAAGACGGTGGAAAACCATGGTACACAGATAATGGCACTACCCAAGACAGTGGAAGACCATGGTACACAGGTTATGGCACTACCCAAGACAGTGGAAAACCATGGTACACAGATTATGACAATACCCAAGACAGTGGAAGACCAAGGTACACAGGTTAGGGCACTACCCAAGACAGTGGAAGACCATGTTACACAGGTTATGGCACTACCCAAAACAGTGGAAAACCATGGTACACAGGTTATGGCACTATCCAAGACAGTGGATGACCATGGTACACAGGTTATGGCACTACCCAAAACAGTGGAAAACCATGGTACACAGGTTATGGCACTACCCAAGACAGTGGAAGACCATGTAACACAGGTTATGGCACTACCCAAGACAGTGGAAGACCATGGTACACAGGTTATAGCACTACCCAAAACAGTGGAAAACCATGGTACACAGGTTATGGCACTACCCAAGACAGTGGAAGACCATGTTACATAGGTTATGGCACTATCCAAGACAGTTGATGACCATGGTACACAGGTTATGGCACTACCCAAAACAGTGGAAAACCATGGTACACAGGTTATGGCACTACCCAAGACAGTGGAAGACCATGGTACACAGGTTATAGCACTACCCAAAACAGTGGAAAACCATGGTACACATGTTATGGCACTACCCAAGACAGTGGAAGACCATGTTATATAGGTTATGGCACTATCCAAGACAGTGGATGACCATGGTACACAGGTTATGGCACTACCCAAAACAGTGGAAAACCATGGTACACAGGTTATGGAACTACCCAAGACAGTGGAAGACCATGTTACACAGGTTATGGCACTACCCAAGACAGTGGAAGACCATGGTACACAGGTTATAGCACTACCCAAAACAGTGGAAATCCATGGTACACAGGTTATGGCACTACCCAAGACAGTGGAAGACCATGTTACACAGGTTATGGCACTACCCAAGACAGTGGAAGACCATGGTACACAGGTTATAGCACTACCCAAAACAGTGGAAAACCATGGTACACATGTTATGGCACTACCCAAGACAGTGGAAGACCATGTTACATAGGTTATGGCACTATCCAAGACAGTGGATGACCATGGTACACAGGTTATGGCACTACCCAAAACAGTTGAAAACCATGGTACACAGGTTATGGCACTACCCAATACAGTGGAAGACCATGTTACATAGGTTATGGCACTACCCAAGACAGTGGATGACCATGGCACACAGGTTATGGCACTCTCCAAGACAGTGGAAGATCATGTTACACAGGTTATGGCACTACCCAAAACAGTGGAAAACCTTGGTACACAGGTTATGGCACTATCCAAGACAGTGGAAGACCATGGTACACAGGTTATGGCACTACCCAAGACAGTGGAAGACCATGGTACACATGATATGGCACTATCCAAGACAGTG
>NC_090726.1:185902128-185909628 GCF_036898095.1 Palaemon carinicauda
TCTTTTAGATACAGGGTAACTAAGTAAAAAAAAAAAAAAAAAAAGTACAAATATCAGTGTTCTAATAACTACGTATTCAATACATAATAATGCATAAAAATTTGCCTTTTTTTTTTTCTTCATGACAAAACTTGATTTTTATCCTTAAGTATGGGTGCAATATATGGCATTTGGATATTTAATTCACGAATATTATTGTGAAAAAATAATATAGAATTTGAGTAAAATCAAGTGGCTGCTAGAATATGGCTTTAAATTATGTAAATAATTCTTTACAGGGTCTACTTACAGTTTTCTTTACTTATATGCTACAGGGAAGGTACTTTATTGAACAAGCTGGGAAAGACCAACAATACCGAGCTTCGACAAAGTTTCTTGTAAACTTATTTCACAGATGTCTCCCTAAGAATAAGTTGGTTACTAATTAGCTTTATTGAGGATATATGGCCCAAAATAGAATCTAATATTAAACGATACATGAGGGAGACTAAATTGAGATCTAGTTTCAAGGGCTAACAAAGATCCATTTTCTAAACATGAAACATAGTTTTAGATACTGCAGAAAAAAAAGACACCAATATGAAGATATCACAGCTATATTATCTAATAGATAAATAATTGTATCCGATTTATTCTCATTAAGACAAGCAAGATATCGTAATGCTGAACTACGCCTACAACTCAATCGATTTTTAAAAGGTTAACATTGTCTCGTTTCAGTTCCAGTTTCATCAGAAAAGATACTCTTCCAGAACGTCAGCCGGGCCAGCCCAAAACCCCACTGTAGTGCCCCAACACTGCAGTGTATTCTCCAGTAAACGGTTTAAACTTAAGACCTTATTGTGAACCACTATTACTTACGAGTAGTTCTTTACAGGTGTGCTGACCCACGCTAGGGAAGGTTCCCTTTCCTGTCCCAAAGAATAGTCTCACAACCTTGACATTATGTTTTTTCTCGTCCCAAGGAATACTCAAAGTGGTGGACCGTCTTCTTGATCACTATTAATATTCTATTCATAAATCATAAAGTACTTAACTACGTATTCGAGTAAATGTTTCCTAAACTGTTTAACACCATACATTAAATAACTGTTGTCTAATTGTTATATCTGAATTTTTTTTCTTATTGTACTTGAAAAAAATTGTGAATCGCGAAAAAATGTGATTCTATGTATAAAAATTAGCTGAACGAATAATTTATTCCAAAAAATCCTCTATAACCAAAAAATAAAGTAAACCTATAAGACCTTCAATACGTCCAGACAGGTTGATAAAAAAAAATAAACAATAAAGTTGTGGAAAATAATTTGTGAATCGGGGAAAAAATTATAATTCTATGTATAAAAATTAGCTGAACGAAGAATTAATTCCGATTCTACAAAATCCTCTATAACCAAAAAATAAAGTAAACCTATAAGACCTTTAATACGCCCAGACAGGTTGATAAAAAAAATAAACAATAAAGTTGTGGAAAATAATTTGTGAATCGGGGAAAAAAATGTAATTCTATGTATAGAAATTAGCTGAACGAAGAATTAATTCCGATTCGGTTTACGATCTACAAAATCCTCTATCACCAAAAAATAAAGTAAAGCTATAAGACCTTTCATACGCCCAAACAGGTTGATTAAAAAAAATAAATAAACAATAAAGTTGTGCAATCTAGAGTAATGTAAATGGAAGCTTCAACTTTCCAACATGAAACGAATTCAGATCGTCCGTTTGAAGGTCAACCGAACGCTAGCTGTTCCCGGTTCGAAATGGGTCAAGAAGGAACGTTATATGACAATAAAAGCAGCGTTCTAACGATTTTAAACAACACATTGGTACTGATGACAACCGTGCACCTTAATCTTTGATATATATATATATATATATATATATATATATATATATATATATATATATATATATATATATATATATATACATATACATATATTTAAATATATATATATATATATATATATATATATATACATATATTTAAATATATATATATAAAAATATATATATATATATATATATATATATATACATATATATGTATATATATATATATATATATATATATGTATATATATATATATATATATATATATATACATTAACAAAATACTCTTATTAAAGGAACATTGGTTCATGCTAGATAGCCTTGTTTCCCTACCTACAACAACAACAACAACAACAACAACAAATGCAACCGTTTATGGTCCACAGAAGGACAAAGGAATCGGACATGACCTCATTCATGACTAGGGTTTGGCCATATTCGCCACTGTGGACTAGTGATGGTGGAAGACTAGTCTGACCGCTTACAGGAAACCAACCTAGTATGGGTGTCTATGACTAGTGCAGCTTTGCTGATCATGGCAATACACGAACCCTTTCACCACGTTGGGTTATCCCTGCTCAGAAAGGGTTCCTAACAATAGGTAGGTTTATATCAATAGACTAAAAAAATTAATGTTCATCATGTAACTGGTATAAATCAAAAGTAATAAGTACACTATCATATAACTTAATTACATATTTTTTTAAATTCAACTAAATAAGGATTTAACGAAATTGTTATATATCACGCTTCGACCATAGCAAATAAAACACAGACTCAAAAAAAAAAAAAAAAAAAAAAAAAAAAAAAACTTTTTTTTCTTTCTTTTCAAATACATTAATCCCTTTAAAACTATATTCTTGATTTTGATCTTTGGTCCGTCTCCTCGTAAAATCAGTTCTCCAGACGGTAGCGGTAAATACTACTGAAATGACTAAGTCTGATAAAGAACGGTCACAAATAAATGAGTTAAATCATTTTCATTGTACGATTATTATCTATTTATTGTATTTTTCCTATAGATATCTTTATAGTTCAATTAGTTGTTTTTCTGAAAGAAAATAAACCTGCATTAGCTACTTCTCTTTAAGATTTAGAAATCGCGATGCAAGAATTAATTTTTAAAATTTGGAACATTTTCTTTTACTATTTTGAATGTGTACACATATACACACAAATACCCATAACCAAAACTAACATGATTATTTTAAAATAAAATTAAAGAGAAAAACTCCTGTACTTAGTTATTCAGATAAGTTAATTACTTTAAATCTTTCATTCTACTAAGTAAATTAATTAATGCAAACGTAAGAAATGGTTTGAATCACAGAAGTTTATATGCTACCAAACTATCTCAATTCTTAATAGAACTGACTTACATTTTGATCAATGAAAAATCTTAGGTGAATTCAAAGCAAACTTTCAAAACACTTAAGGAGTGGCCTTAGTGAGTAATCAGTAAACAGAAATAGTTGAAATACAAAACTGATGTCGATAAGTTATCAAAGGACTATCTCAGCTCACCATCGCAATAAGGTCTTAAACTGTACCATAAGAGCCATTTCATTCCGCAAATGTGGATATAATTAGTTTAATAACACCCGACAATAACACTCCGTTTGTCCCCGATACAAGAATCACTTCAGCCGTATTATTATTATTATTATTATTATTATTATTATTATTATTATTATTATTATTATTATTATTATTATTACAAGCTAAGCTATAACCTTAGATGGAAAAGCAAGATGCTATAAGACCAAGGGCTCCAACATGGAAAAACCGCCCAGTGAGGAAAGGAAACAAGGAAATAAATAAACTACAAAAGAAGTAATAATAAACAATCAAAATAAAATATTTTAAGAACAGTAACAACATTAAATTATATCTTCCATATATAAACTTAAAAAATTCCCCCCCCCCAAAAAAAAAACAAAAGAGGAAGAGAAATAAGATGGAACAGCGTGCCCGAGTATACCCCCAAGCAAGAGAACTCTAATTAATTTTGTTTTTGTTTTGATAAACTTATTATTTACTTATCTGTTTCTTTATTCAGATGTCTTAGTCAATGGATATAGATTTGACAAGTTTAGGAAATACTCTTTCTTTGTTGTAGGTAAAACTAATATATTTGAAACAGCAAGGTTTTTCAGAATACTAAATAATAGATCCACTTATTCTGTCAGAAAATTGTTAGAATAAAACACAAAGAGAGGCTCATTAAGTCACCTATGGATATCTCTACAAAATCTACGATACTAAGGCAATATCGACAGGTACTTCTTGATCTCCTTCCCTTAATTAATTCTACCTCACCAAAAGTATCATCATCTCATTCTCTTCTATGGACCGTTAGTGGTAATTTTCTCTTTGTACATCAATACAAGGCTTTTCTCACTTTCTCTTATCCATCTATGATTTTAATCTCTCTCTCTCTCTCTCTCTCTCTCTCTCTCTCTCTCTCTCTCTCTCTCTCTCTCTCTTAATAAATAAATATATACACATATATATATATATATATATATATATATATTGTATATACACAAACATATATACAATTTATGTGTATGTGCATATATATATATATATATATATATATATATATATATATATATATATATATATATATATGCGTGTGTGTGTTTGTGGTGTATATGTATATTCACAATGTATATATACATATATATATATATATATATATATATATATATATATATATATATATATAGATATAGATATAAACATTATATACATATATATAGATACATACATACATACATACATACATACACACATATATATATACTGTATATATATATATATATAGATAGATAGACATATAGATACATACATACATACATATATATATATATATATATATATATATATATATATATATATATATATATATATATATTTATATATATATATATATATATACACATATACTATTCTAACTCGTCTCTCAGTCTCACTCAAAACCGTATTTGAGGTTATGAGAGCTGAAAGTGGGTTGGCCTCGGTGCAGACGCCGCTCGCTTTCCCTAAGAGAGGGTAACTAATCGAGATCATTGATCGCGAAGAGAACGAGTATTCAAATAAAGATCACAGAGTCTATAATACCTCCATTTTATCCTCTGCTCCTCTCTGATTGCCGGGTTCTCTCTCTCTCTCTCTCTCTCTCTCTCTCTCTCTCTCTCTCTCTCTCTCTCTCTCTCTCTCTCTCTCTCTCTGGTCCAGCTATTGGAAACCTGTGGAATTCACGTCGTCTGTAAATATACCTTTGTGTTGTGAGTTGAAAACCTTGGCTGAGATTTGAAATTGTGTTGATTTTTTTTAATATATAAAGTTTAGTTGATGTTTTAGAATGCTTATGGGAACATCAACACCCATTATCGTAATCAGGATAAAAAGACTTTTCTGTTCTTAAAATGTTATATTAATTATTCGGTGCTTCTCTTGTAGTTTATTCATTTATTTATTTATTTTCCTCACTGGGCTATTATTCCCTATTGGAGCCCTTGGGCTTATAGCATCCAGCTTTTCGAACTAGGGATGTAGCTAAGCTGCTGCTGCTGCTAATAATAATAATAATAATAATAATAATAATAATAATAATAATAATAATAATAATAATAATAATAATAAAAATAATAATAATTCGCTAAATTTTTTTATCAATATTCAGTTACATAGTGAAAACAGGGCATGTTATTTACAATTATGTGCTTCTTGGTCAAGGATATATCGCAAATAACAAATATAGCTCATAACAGTGATGAAATAGGCATTAACAATTATTGGCAGAACTTGTAGGAAAATATCATATCGCTACACAAATAATAATTCTATTCTTTCAGAGAGAAAAAAAAATCAGATTTGAATTTTGATGCGCTCTTTACTGAAGAAAGGAATATCCACTATAGAGTGGTTGCGTCACTACAATATGAAAGGGCTCTTGGTATTTGAACAAAAAGGTTCTACTGGATAAAAAAAATGCTGCCACAAAAAGAAGCAAAAGACAAAATATCTCAGTGATAAATTTGAAAAGTAACAAATAATTATGCCACAAAGACAAGATAAAGTCAAAACAAAAGGTTTTACAAGATAGAAAAAATGCTGCCACAAAGAAAAGCAAGACAAAATATCTATTTCAGTGATATATTTTAATAGCTACAAATAATTATGCCGCAAAGACAAGATGAAGTTAAAGCAAACGGTTTTGCAAGATAAAAAAAAATGCTGCCACAAAGAAAAGCAATAGACAAAAGATCTATTTTAGTGATATATTTTAATAGCAACAAATAATCATGCCACAAACAAAAGATAAAGTTAAAACAAAAGGTTTTACAAGATAAAAAAAGAATGCTGCCACAAAAAGAAGCAAAAGACAAAAGATCTATTTTCGTGACATATTTGAACAGTAACAAATAATTATTCTACAAAGACAAGATAAAGTCAAAACAAAAGGTTTTACAATATAAAAAAAATGCAGCCACAAAGCAAATCAAAAGACAAAATATATATTTCAGTGACATATCTTAATATTAACAAATAATTATGCCACAAAGACAAGATAAAGTCAAAACAAAAGGTTATACTAGATAAATAAATGCTGCTATAAAGAAAATAAAAAGACAAAATATCTATTTCAGTGACATATTTGAAGAGTAACAAATAATTATGCCACAAAGACAAGATAAAGTCAAAACAAAAGGTTTTACAAGGTAAAAAAAAAATGCTGCCACAAAGCAAATCAAGACAAAATATCTACTTCATTGACATATTTGAATAGTAACAAATAATTATGCCGCAAAGACAATATAAAGACAAAATAAAAGGTTTTACAAGATAAAAAAAATGCTGCCACAAAGAAAAGTAAAAGACAAAATATCTATTTCAGTGACATATTTGAATAGTAACAAATAATTATTCCACAAAGACAAGATAAAGTCAAAACAAAAGGTTTTACAAGATAGAAAAAAAATTCCGCCATAAAGCAAATCAAAAGACAAAATATCTATTTCAGTGATATATTTTAATAGTAACAAATAATTATGCCACAAAGACAAGATAAAGTCAAAATATCTATTTTAATGATATATATTAAAAGTAATCCAATAAATACGAAAGTTTGATCATAAATTTATAGATGTAATCGAATCTACATATTATGCAAAACGACGATAAAAGATTCAAAAGAAAAAAATATCCGGTTTACCGAGCCAGAATGGCATCTTTGAAAAATATACCTTCAAAAGAATGGAAGATTTTATGATTCGTTTAAGAAGGCATATGCAGGAAGATGAAAGAATGATTTATTTCAATGGGGAAAACATTAAACTCCCAGTATACAATGTAGTTGTTCAGTGGCTACTTTCCACTTGTACTCTTTAGCTATGGTAAGCACCTCTTCTAGGACGACACTCCAAAATCAAACTTGGGTAGTGCCCTAGCCACTGTACCATGGTCTTCCACTGTCTTGGGTTAGAGTTCTCTTGCTTGAGGGTACACTTGGGCACACTATTCTGTCTTATTTCTCTTCCTCTTTTTTTTTAGAGTTTTTATGGTTAATATATGAAATATTTATTCTCATGTTATGTTCTTAAAATACTTTAATTATTAATTACTTTTCATGTAGTTTCCTTATTTCCTTGCCTCGC
>NC_090726.1:185912128-185914628 GCF_036898095.1 Palaemon carinicauda
GATTTATTTCAACATAAAGCCATTCCCCTAGCGAGAATTGGACAGTAATAAAACATCACAATAGATACTAATACGTGCATGTTTTACCGGCTGAATCAAGGATGAAATTTCGGTGCAAAGATCTCCCAAAATATTAGCCTCTTTATTTACTGCCAAAAACATCCCTGCAAAGACTCAGTACCATGGTCTTCCACTGTCTTGGGTTACAGCTCTCTTGCTTGAGGGTACACTCTGGCTCACTACTCTATTTATTTTCTTTCCTTACTGGACTATTTTCCCTTTTGGAGCCATTGCGCTTATAGTCTCCTGCTTTTCTGTTTAGGGTTGTAGCTTTGCAAGTAATAATAATATTAATAATAATGATAATAATGATAAAAATAATAATAATAATAATAATAATAATAATAATAATAATAATAATCTATACACACGAGAGCTTCTTAGACTTTCAGGCCCACCCTTAAATTAAAACTTTTCACCCTACTCATCCAGAATTTCCTAGTTCTACTTATATCCACTCTTCCTAATACATCTAAATTACACTATATTCTTAGCTAGATGTTAACCTCTAGTTTCTCCATATGGTGGCCTATGTGGAAACGTCCCTTACTGGTGATCACCAGACTGGGATTTGAGTCCAGCTCAAACTCGTTAGTTCCTTTGGCCGTTGCAACCACACCATCCTTGAGAGTTAAGGATGGGGGTTTTGGGAGAGCCTATAGGTCTATCTGCTGAGTCATCAGCAGCCATTGCCTGGCCTCCTTGGTCCTAGCTCGGGTGGAGAGGGGCTTGGGTGCTGATCATATGTGTATATGGTCAGCCTCTAGGGCACTGTCCTGCTTGATAGGGCACTGTCACTGTACCTTGCCTCTACAAATCATGAGTGGCCTTAAAACCCTGTATGTCACCTCTACTCTTCTTCACATTTCTCGCCTTTCCATACTCTTGATGCTACATATAATGTTCAAGCAAAAAATGTCTATAATAAATCTTTATCTTTCATTCATATCAAATATTCACCCTTCAGCCATAACCAAAAATGACAGTTGACTCAACAATTCAAAAAAATTGGCTTGTCAAAGCACTTCGAGTTTCCTAAAGATCTCTTGTATACATCCTAATGCCACTCTTGTTTCATTCATTCTGTGACTCCCCTCACCACTTATACTTCCACCAGTTACATATACTGCCAAATACTTATAAAATCTAACGCTTTCTTTCATCTACCCTTTATGTCAACAATCATTACCTTTTTAGCTTGATTTCTATTCCCATCTAATTTACTCTTGATTGCATTTACTATCAGTTTTCTCTTCAAGCTTAGTAGACAGCCCTGAATACACAACACAGCCTTCTCTCTAGGACATTGTCTTGGATAGTGCCATAGCCTTTGTACCATGGTCTTCCATTGTCTTGGATTAGAATTCTCTTGCTTGAGAGTACACTCCGGTACACTATTCTATCGGTTTCCTTATTTCAATTACTATCCCCTGTATACACCAACACATCTGAAGACTACAAAACATTGTCAAATACTCACTGTTTTACCATTCATCCTCAAAACCCTCAGGAGTGTTCCTTTAACCACTTCTTCGAAATATTTTCCACGTCAGTGTATGCCAAGTGAAAGATATGTTTTATCCATACATTTCCTTGCGTAAAACCCCCAGTTCTTTTCTCCTAGCAATATTTGTCATCTGCCTTACTTTCTCAATTAAAATCTAAGTACACATTACTAGGTATTCTTACAGTTAATTATATCACCTTTGCAATCATTCAATGGAACTATTATTTTTTTCTACCCTTGGTTAGGAATTTCTTTTATAAAAATATATCTTTTTGAGACGATAAATCACACTCTTACACTGTACTGCAAGACCTCACTTGTTATCCTATCAATTACTGCATCTTTCCACTCTTTGACCTCTTTATCACCCTTATTCTATAACTTATACTAACCATGTCTCCTCTTGTATAATTCAGCACTGATATTTTTGTATAATCTACATTAAACAAACATTCAAAATACTTTGGATTTTATCAACCGAAAATATGACTCGCCTCAAACATCTTCTCTACAATCAAATCTTTTCTTTAAAGATCCAGGTGTTCATCAAATCTTTTTCAGCCATCGCTTTCTTGGCTAAGAAAATTTCATACCACTCATGCTCCTGCTCTTCCTTTTATTTTCTCATTCTTTCTTTTCAATTTTCTTATCCATCCTCCCACATAGATGTGCATGATATTCTGATCTCTTCTGAGATACACCTGTACTTTTAAATACCTTTACTTTGCTTTTCTTCAATAAAGCTTTCCTTTCCCAATCTCAACATTTACGGGGTTTAACAATTCTTCTTATAAATCTATACCCGCTGGGATACAGTTATCCTATCAATTCCTCGGTGCCTTGAACCCTAGCCTGTATTCAAAACTTTTCTTTAACGCATATTTTCATCACTTGATTTTTTTTTTTTTAAGATAATACCTTGTTATTATTACA
>NC_090726.1:185919628-185939628 GCF_036898095.1 Palaemon carinicauda
ATTTTTATTTCATTTTTACCTCCCTCTTCCCAGCAAAAAAACTACTATTTTCTCATTTAGAAAAATGAAAAGACTCAATCTATTAACTTTTTTCCTTCCGATTTATTCAATTCACGAGATAAAAGTTTTTCGCATTTTTCGCTTTGTTTATATTTTTTGCAGTTTTCTCTTGCATTTTGCTTTACTATTTTTCTCCCTCTTCATCGCGAAAAAAAATAATTTCACTTGAAAAGATATTAAAAAAAAACTTCATACTCATATCTATTTTAATATAAATGTAGCGACCTTTCTTTTATGTCGCAAACATTAAAAGTTCTTAAAACTCGATGAACATTTGTGTCCCTTTTTTTTCTTTTTTTTTTCTTTGACGTTCATTCTTTTCCCTTTTAAAAAAAGTTAAATGGATCAGTTTTCATTGAATTCCATTTATGCATTTCATGGCACACGCTGGAGTGAGCAGCCAGTTCGTTCTCTCTCTCTCTCTCTCTCTCTCTCTCTCTCTCTCTCTCTCTCTCTCTCTCTCTCTCTCTCTCTCTCTCTCTCTCTCTCTAATGATTGAAAATTTAGTCGCTAATCTAATTTTCCCCTTAATGATGGGAAATTACACCTCATGTGAATAAAGATTTTTTTTTTTTTTTTTTTTTTTGCTGTTTCATTAAACGCGACTTATTTACTATTTTGTTGTTGTTGTTTTGTTGCTGATGAAGTAATCGTTGCTCCGAGGGAAAATGTGATGAATGGAAAATTTCCATAATTTATCATTTGTTTGGCACTTAATTAAAAAATTTGATTGACTGGCTGATTAGGAGTTATTTCCCATCCTGACATCTAAGGTCACTGACACCGATATTATTTGTTATAAAAAAAGAAATGAATAAATGAATAAAACTTTCAACTCTATCGTTACTACATATTTCTTATTTCTTTGAATTCACCGCATATTGCTAATACTAAAACTACTGATACTACCACTATTAATACTAGCAATAATGATACTGCTAATAAAAACAATAATGACATTAACATATTGTTTGATATTTTTTCCTTTTAAAGAGGGGAGTTCCAGGCGCTACTATTTGGTTTTATGCAATTACGATAGTTTCTAATCCACCGCCCATCTAATCCTCGATTAGACTACGACCCACAATATCCAAAATCTAACCAATGTTCTCTAGTCATGGGTAGTGCCATAGCCTCTGTGTCATGATCTCCCATCGTCTTGGGTTAGAGTTCTCTTGCTTGAGGTACAGTCAGGCACACTATTCTCTCTATTGCCTTATTTCCTTTCCTCACTAGACTATGTTCCCTGTTAGAGCCATTGGGCTTATACAATAGCATTCTGTTTTTCCAACTAGTGTAGCTTAGCTAATAATAATAATAATAATAATAATAATAATAATAATAATAATAATAATAATGTGTTAATACAGGTAAAGGTAGTCAACATCTATAGATGAATCGGGGTAAACGAAGTCAAAGAGTCAGCTTGAGACATAATTATTGTAAGAAGGAAGTTAAGTCAGGTAAGCAAGATTAATCCATAACCTGACGTTTAATTTCGCAAAAGATTCAAGTTGTCAGGGAGCTCGTCACATTGGGTTAAGTTTCTCTAGGAAGTTGGAAGTAAGAAAGTTCGACGTTATCAAGATTTGGGCTCTACGACTCTAAGGCTTAAGAAAACCTACTACTATAGGCTTAATAAGACCTATCATGTAATAAAAAAAATTCCCTGATTGATTGTCTTGAATGAGTTTTATGTTGCTGGCAATACTTAGGTAATGAAAAATATGAGATCTCATTATTAAATGGTTATCCAATATTAATGGATTTTAATGAATATAGGTCGATTTACTTTCTAAGTGAGGATACCTTAACGTCATGAAAGGGTTCGTGTATTGCCATGATCAGCAAAGCTGTACTAGCCAGGCCCGCCCATACTAGGTTGGTTTGCTCACGAAAATCTCAACCATCACCAATCCACACTGGCCAGCATGGTGATGAAAACTGGCCAAACACCAGACACGTATTGACATGTTTAAAGGTGTAAAAGCCGCTCATGAATGGCAGAGACAAGGAACAGTGACATTGCTATATCAAGCATGACAATGCCCTAGACACTAACCATATATACATACGATCAGCGCCTAAGCCACCTCTCTTCCCAACCAAGGAGCAAGGAGGATCAGGCAATGGCTGCTGATGATTCAGCAGATAGACCTATAGGTTCCCCCAAAACCCCCATCCTTAGCTTACAAGGATGGTGAAGTTACAGCGATCAAAGGAACTAACGAGTTTGAGCGTCTAGAGTTCACCAGTCAGGGACGTTACCGCATTGGCTACTACAACCCTGAGGCCTTTGTCCTGCAGTGCACTAGAAACGGTTACATTTGGTTTGTAAGTTATGTGGGAGAGAGATATTATTCCACTAAAGTGGAGTCATAATTTAAACTTGGACAAACATAAATGACCCACTGAGAGTACGAAGGGTTAATGAAGACATAGATAGCTTGCTGCCAATACATAACACTGACAACAATAATATTATTTGCTTAGACTATAGGAAACTGAACTGAATAATAATAGCTATCAAAGGTTTACGAGTATTCGTCAAGCTACCTTTCGATTTTAATAACCGGTTTGTTACGAGTCCATATAATCCATTTTCACGTTTGTCAATAAACTATAGTTCCTCATGAATAATAATAAATGTTCTTCAGAAAATTTCAAGAAAAAAAACCCTCGCACACGTTTAAGCTTTTGTATTAGTAAATGTCTTGTAAGTACTTTGGCGTTCATCTAATCCATCAAGGAAAATTATCCTGTTTTTGAAACTTTACAATATCCTGCTTTTGGAGCAAACATACTCATATACTGTATACAAACATTTTCATATAAATTTTTAAACCTTTCCAGTGTTGATATACCCTACAAAGGAACGACTATGTAATATGAATCAAATGGAAATTATGATGTAATGTATAATTTAAATTATAAAAAAAATCACCAGAAATGTGAAACCGTGCTCTCTCTCTCTCTCTCTCTCTCTCTCTCTCTCTCTCTCTCTCTCTGTGTGTGAGAGAGAGAGAGAGAGAGAGAGAGAGAGAGAGAGAGAGAGAGAGAGTAAGTGTATGTGTGTGTGGTGAATTCACAACTAAATTCAACATTATCATCTCCCTTAATTCTGCTCTCTCTCTCTCTCTCTCTCTCTCTCTCTCTCTCTCTCTCTCTCTCTCTCTCTCTCTCTCTCGTACAACCATACTAATTCCACTTGAGAAAAAACCCACTGAATCTCATTGCAGTGGCGTACAACACACAGCAGTAGTACATTAGTTACACAACATAAAAATTCTTCATTCACTTTCCATTATTCAGAGAAACACTTTAGCGTTATGATATTCTCTAAAATAACCACCCCCCACCCCACCCCACCCCCACCAACCCCCACCTCCCGTCAAGGTGTATAAACCAGGTGTACAAACTGTAATTACCTGAAACGTAACTCTTCGCCAGCTGGCTTCCAGACCCTTCCAGCAACACTTCCATTAATCATTTTCCACATTTCCACATTTCATGTTTAAGAACCATTGTACCTTCTCATGGCATTCGGTCACATTTCTTTACTGTTTGTCAGAATACGTTTACATTACTTTGGGGGGAATCGTAATCCAATGTAATATACATCCATTTTTCTTGGTCTCTTCGCCGAACACGCATTACTAATTTCTACTATCATTTGTATAACAATAGTTAATTGTCTTCATTTTCCGATAAGCTCGTCATTTACCATCTCCATTACTGTTGTTCCAATTATGGTATTAACAACATAATTATTTAATGCAGTTAACAAAATAACATTATTTTGCAGATTCACTACCATAATTCAACTTTAAACTAGTTTTCTAACGATTCTCAAGTAATTTACCATCTTCATTATTGTCGTTCCAATTAATGTACTTACATTATAATAATTTAAAACATTCGGGAAAATATTATATTGCAAATTTCCTACCATAGCTCAAACCCTATACTAGTTTTCCGATGATTTTCGGATCATAGACATGAAAGAAAAGAAATATAGCAGGGACCCAAAAAGAGATATCAATAATTCATTACACCTAAATCAATCATATGGAAGGACTCTTGTCCGGTTTTGTAATATATAGCAGCAGGCATAATCTATTGCAAGACCTCCGTCATTGCTCGCCCATAACAGAATCTATCTGCCAATGGCACGAGAATATAGTTATCGGATATCACTAAATATGACCCACTGGAAGACTTCGCCCGCCCAAGTTCATATCTCCGGCTGACCATGTCAGGTGACAAATTATCTGGTCGAGTAACAGCCCTGCCATTCAAAGACGAGTAAACCTTGGCTCATTCTCAGAAGAGTCATATATCAGTTTGGTGTGACAGTTGCGCTTGTGCACTCTTTAAAGGGCGACATTTGGGTTTAAACTAGCGTGTAAAAATGACATGTTCCTTCCTGGGACAGGTAACATGAATATTCTAGGTAAAAGGATTCAATAGTGAGGGCACCAAGTTACGATATTATTATTATTATTATTATTATTATTATTATTAATATTATTATTAAGCTACAATACTAGTTTGAAAGCAAGACGCTATAAGCCCATGGGCTCTAACAGAGAAAATAGCCTAGTGAGGTAAGGAAATAAGTTAACCTAAGGATTATATTTCGCTATATTATCATAACCAAAAAAACAAAACTTCATCATTCCCTTGCCGTTCTTCAACTTACACTAATCCGTAGTAGCTTTTAGCTATCATCAAACATACACAAGTTCAGTGTCATCCACCCCTATATAATAAGAGCAAGTGTCTGACTCTATAAAACATCCTGCTTTTCCAACTAGGGTTATAGCTTAGCAAGTAATAATAATAATAATAATAATAATATACAGTATATATAAATGTATTTCTGTCCTGTCACGCTGAGCGGCAGGGGGAGAGGGAGTAATCATACCCTGATGAGAGGGAGTACCCCCACAGGTGCACTCAGAAACCACAATCTCCCACTAATTGCCGAACCAACGGGTTGTAGTTAGGAAAGTGGGATGGGGTGGGAAGGCTTGAATTTGTGTGTGTTTGTGTGTATATATATGTATATATATATATATATATATATATATATATATATATATATATATATATATATATATATATATATATATATATACATATGTAAACACAGCCGTAATTTTTAACGGGTCACGTACACTACCCACATAATGTAATACCTTTGATACATCTCACAATTGCTTTGTTATACATTAACATAGTAATTGTCACTAACTTTGCCATATATGTATTATTGTACGGTCTTAAAGCTTGACCACATCTGTGCAATCTCACACTGACCCCCATCAGTCTCGCCGTCATTCATCATCTTCAACTCTTACAACCGCATACACCCACACGTACGCACACACACCATTTCAATCCCCTCTCCTCCCCTTTTCCTTCCTCATTCCTTACGGTGGTTTTTATAAATCATTGCAGCTTCGCTTCCTTCTTCCCCTATTTACCTTCTCGAGTCTTTATTCTTTATCATTTTCTCTTTTTATCTCGACCCAAATCATCTCTCTTCATTTCGCCAAGAATCGTCATTGCATCTCATTTCTTTTCGCTTCCTCTTTTTTTTTTGCTCTCTCCTTAAGTGTCTTTAATAGCTTTGATTACGAAACCATTGTAATCTCGGTAATAATCCGATTAGATAGCTTATCTCCTTAGCAATAAAAGAGCAACACCCCTTAGAAAAAAAAATCACCCATGTGTTTAATCATGCAGCAATCCATATTGATAAATACCAAGGTGCCATTTTCAATTTTAATAGATACTTTAATATAATTCATCACGGTTCCCTTTTATTCTTTGGTGATAAAATTCTTACTTGAAGTTGTAAGAAAAACTGTCTAGAACTCAAATATGAATTACTATATATATACATATATACATATATATATATATATATATATATATATATATATATATATATATATATATATATATATATATATGTATATATATATACATATATATATATATATATATATATATATATATATATATACAACTCACGTACAAACGTGCACGAGAACTAATTTATTCAAAATGGCTGCGTGTGAGAGAGAGAGAGAGAGAGAGAGAGAGAGAGCGAGAGAGAGAGAGAGAGAGAGAGAGAGAGAGAGAGAGAGAGAGCTAAAACTCACATACGTACACGAGCATAAATCTAGTCACACGCACAAATTTAGTCAAAATATAAACATAGCTGAGAGAGAGAGAGAGAGAGAGAGAGAGAGAGAGAGAGAGAGAGAGAGAGAGAGAGAGAGAGAGAGAGAGCCAAAACTCACGTACAAACATACACAAGCAAAAATTTATTCAAAATATAAACAGCTGAGAGAGAGAGAGAGAGAGAGAGAGAGAGAGAGAGAGAGAGAGAGAGAGAGAGAGAGAGAGAGAGCCAAAACTCACGTACAAACATACACAAGCAAAAATTTGTTCAAAATATAAACAGCTGAGAGAGAGAGAGAGAGAGAGAGAGAGAGAGAGAGAGAGAGAGAGAGAGAGAGAGAGAGAGAGAGAGAGAGCTAAAACTCACGTACAAACATACACTAGAATAAATCTATTCTAAATATAAACATAGCTTAGAGAGAGAGAGAGAGAGAGAGAGAGAGAGAGAGAGAGAGAGAGAGCTACAACTCACGTACAAAAGTACACAAGAACATGAATTTATTCAAAATATAAACATGTGAGAGAGAGAGAGAGAGAGAGAGAGAGAGAGAGAGAGAGAGAGAGAGAGAGAGAGAGAGAGAGAGAGAGAGTTCATAAATACAAGGCATTTACTACGAAATATAATCGTAGAAACTATTCAACTGGAAGAGAGAGAGAGAGAGAGAGAGAGAGAGAGAGAGAGAGAGAGAGAGAGATATTCCATAAATACAAAGCAGTTACAATAAAATACAAAATCACAGAAACTCTTCGACTGGAAAAATTAAAACTACTAAAACATACGACCAAAGTTTTCTCTACTAATTCATTTTAAATAAACACAATCTCTCTCTCTCTCTCTCTCTCTCTCTCTCTCTCTCTCTCTCTCTCTCTCTCTCTCTCTCTCTCTCTCTCTCTCTCTCTCTCTCTCTCTTTTTCAAGACACGTTATCTAAAACTAAAAAAAACTAAAAAAAAAATAAAATAAAAAAAATAAAAAGTCAGAGAGAGCTAGTACGGGAATAGTAGCGTAACGCAGGTTTCACAACAAGCAAGCACCTTTAATACTAGAGCCATTTTTTCCCAAAAGTTATCACTTGCCAGCATCAAAATGTTGCGCGTGCAATGCTACAGCTGAACTCGGTGGAAACTCTCTTTTGGATAGATATAAAGGCGAAACGAATAAAAAAAAAAAAAAGAGTATTATAAAAAAGAAAAATAGAAGGCAAACTATGAAAAAAGCTGACCTATTTTTGCAAGGGAAAAATCAGGAAGAAAAAGAAGAAAGAAAATTGACATAAAAAGAGTTTAAAAAAATTGAAAGCAAACTATGAATAAAGCTGACCTATTTTTGCAAGGGAAAAGTCAGGAAGAAAAAGAAGAAAGAAAGAAAATTGACATAAAAAGAAAATAAAAAAAAATAGAAAGCAAAATATGAAAAAGCTGACTTATTTTTGCAAGGGAAAGTCGGGAAGAAAAAGAAGAAAGAAAATATTGACATAAAAAGAGAATTAAAAAAAATAGAAAGCAAACCAATAAATAAACCTGACCTATTTTTGCAAAGGAAAGTCAGGAAGAAAAAGAAGAAAGAAAGAAAATTAACATAAATGCAAAACAACAAGAAAACCCCAAACGCATCTCCACTTTTTTTTCGCTTCGCACCAAAATGCAAAAGCGGAAAGTTTTATTCCTTTTTTTTTTCGCCTTCGAAAACGTTTCAAATGGACGTGTACCTTTAAAAATTAACTCGTCACGCAGACCTTAAAGCTGAAAAAAATGAAATACACGACAATCCTCTCACGTGTGTATGTGGGGTTTGTCCCATTTCCCCCGACTTTATCTAATTAAGTGAGCGCAGGGGAGGTGCCCTCGTACCACGTCCAGGGGACTGGGGAGAGAGGGGGTGGGGGTGTCCGCGGTAGTAAGAGCTGGACGGGGGTGAGAAAAAAAGTAAAAAAAAAAAAAAAAAGATCCTATTAGTC
Source organism: Palaemon carinicauda (assembly GCF_036898095.1). Taxonomy (NCBI): domain Eukaryota; kingdom Metazoa; phylum Arthropoda; class Malacostraca; order Decapoda; family Palaemonidae; genus Palaemon; species Palaemon carinicauda. The sequence continues at coordinate 185,927,841 of NC_090726.1, forward strand.
GGCACCAAAACATTTGAAATCATTTATTAGAATGGCGGAGCGCCTACTTAAAACTAATTGGCAATCATAATTTTAATCACACGGAGCGTGCATAAAACAACATCAAAACCGTATGGAGGGATTTTTTGGAGGCTATTTTTTCTTTGTATTATCTTCTTTTAACCTTTCTCCCCCACCACTCCCAGCGATCCCATAAATCTACGAGAGTTTATTCTAAGGCTCGGAATTAAGCGTGCTTTATCGGGCAATTCTGCCTAAGAATAATTATGGCATCGCATTATTTCAATCCACATCCTAAATTAAACCAGGCCCACCCAAGGAAAGATTAACGATAAAATCCTGTTTATAAGGTTGAATGACCACATCCACAGAATACTACTTTAAGCCTAAAAGTAGGCGGGGTTTAATCTTATTTTCCCTCCACTGTTTGACGTGTTTGACATTAACCTGAAGAGCAAAAGACCGAGCAGCCATTTGCATATATTTTAACTTTCTGGAGGCCGGAATTAAACTTCCCAGAGAAGAGTGGGCGACACACGTTGGTGTCGGGTTAGGCTTTGTTGTGCTTTGGCCCTGAAGAAGAGACGATGTTGTTTGCTGGTTTCGGATGACACGCAAGGAAATAAATAGTGGACAGCATCATTTTGTGAGCACTGATGCTTACCTAAGGAATTTCATCCAAGGCTTCTCCAGGATTTACGCTCCTTAAAAGACCATTCCCCTCCAACAATTTCAAAAAGCTAAAAAAATATCATTTCGCACCTTAAAATTTCACCTCAACCAAATTAAAAACGCTAAAGAATATATAATTTGCACCTTAAAAATTCACCTCAACCAAATTAAAAACGCTAAAGAATATATAATTTGCACCTTAAAAATTCACCTCAACCAAATTAAAAACGCTAAAGAATATATAATTTGCATCTTAAAAATTCACCTCAACCAAATTCAAAACCCTAATGAATATATAATTTGCAGCTTAAAAATTCACCTTAACCAATTTTAAAGTGCTAAAGAATATGTAATTCGCACCTAAAAAATTCTCCTTAACCAATTTTAGAAATATTAATGAGCACCTATTAAGCCCGTTCACCTCAACCGATTTTAAAAGGCTAAAAAATATAAGTTCTATGAAAGAATATGTACACCAGAAGGGAAAATGTTAAAACTGTGGCACTTACCGAAGGACTTCAGACAGCTTGCTTCAAATGTAATTGGCGCGAGTGCCTGAAAGAAAAAATAAATTTCATCAGCCTTTGCCAAATAAAAATCTCATTGCTTGCTTAACCTTAAAAAAAAACATATCATAATATTTTCATTCGGCACTATGAGCAAAATTTTTGCAGTCCTATTGACATATATCATCGACATACAAAAAAATCATAGTACACGTTTTGTCTCATAACAGAATATGGACATTGATAATACAGTTCTGAATTCATAAATGACTTTTCGTCTCGTCTATAAATAACCCCATACTTCAAACTTATGACCCCTTCTGCTTAAGGAGTCCACATTATTTTGGGCAGCTTACGATGACTTAACTGTTGTACTGTAGCCTATTGTGTTGTTTTGGCCTTTCACTGCCAGATAGCGGAACTTTCTACTTTCCTCTGTTTCCCAAATTATTTTGCCATCTAGCCTTTATAATGCAGGTCTGTCATCCTTCGAGAAATGATGCCCAATACAGTATACTGTTCTTAAAGTAACCAGATATAACGAGCAGTTAGCTGGTAGTTCTGAACTTCATCTGAATTGCAATCGCTATCTCTTAAGCTAAATTCTGGAAGTCACGTTTGTTTACGAGCTGGACTAGCTAATTTAATCCTGCCTACTAGATGACTTGATCTGCCATGTCTATCTTGATTTCTTTGCAATAAAAAGACCCCAATTTAGTGAGTTAATTGTGTTAAAAAATTCCTTTTGATAAGTAAATTACATTTTCTTGATATATCTTTTTATGTAGCTTTCATAAAATATAGAAGTAGGAGAGCAAGAAACTATACTTGGGTCTAACCACAAATGAAGCAACCCGCAATCCTCTTAAAAAAAGAAGAAGAAAGTAGTCCAAAACTGGAAGAGTTACCAGATTAATCATCCGTATACGATAACTATATGAGCTTTTGTCTTTTTAGATATTATATGACTTTCTCATAGGATAAACTATTTTCTTAAGTTCAATGGAATATTGCCTGAATATGAATTTGTAAAATATAGGCTGATTAGCCAGAAGCTCTGGAAAAATTAGAATTAACAAAATTAAATCAGAAAGGCAAAAAGAGAAGAAAGATTGCATTCCTTTTGTCATTAATATATATTGATACAGGACAGTTTGATATCCCCTTCAACATATATAACAAGCATCTGTTATTTATTTGTAGTACAGCATTCCCTAGCATAATTACAAATAGACAGATGCACTTAACTTCTAGGCAAGATGTCTGAGGAATAAGTAAATACTTTATTTAAGTAAATATATTTTTCAGTCTTAAACATAAGTAATATATGCAACCAATTCAGGATTAAAGTTTCTGCAGCAACACTGATCTTCGGGAAAATCAATGAGAAAGATGGAGACTTTTTATTTTTATTTTAACTCTAATAAACGTGTTCTTAAACTCCTTTATGATTAAGGCTTGTAAAAATATTTTAATTTTTTTTTTTCAAAATCTAAACAGAAAATTTTACCCAAAGAAGAAGCTAGAAAGATAGTAGTGGTTGTTTGGTTTAGATTAAGCCAGACCTCTGGCTACACAGGACCTTGTCAAGAGTCGACTTGTAAGTGTGGTCAGGTGTTCATGGGAATAAGAGACCTTCTGTGGACCTCAGGACACATTCAATCAACCAAGATAACTTCAAGAATTCAAGAAAACTGGCAAAAAACATAAAATGAAAGTAAAGAAACTAAGATTTTACACTACAATATGGTAACAAGGGTTGCATCAAGATAAGGTTGAATGATGATTTCTACAAAAAGATTGGATCGAATATGATTAACAAGTAAATGTAATATGCATTACTAGGATGATTTCTAGCAAAGGATTTTGTTATTCAACTGCCATCTTATAAAAAATGTTCAACAGTAGACGATGGGAAGAGTCTCCCATTGAAATGTATTATTTAAATCAAATTTCTTTCATACAAAATAGGGTTCTTTGAATAAACACCTTCAGGATATTATAAACAATTGTTAGTGGACTTTATGGAAAACGTAACTGTTTCTTCAATGAAAAGGGTATTTTTGAAGTCAAATTGGACGTAGGATTTATCATTATTGTTTTCTTCTCTTTTTTTTTTTTAAGCTGAAGAAAGCTTGTCACACTATTAAGCATTGGTTTTGCCAGAACGCCTTAATTCTTGAGTGTATCTTAGATAATCCTAAATAAGAAATCAAACGTTCTTGCAAAGGCAAATCGATATTATTACTCCACTTTTTGGACAGTTTCAGGGCAGGGAGGTTCAAATGAATCAGCCCACACCCGAAAAAATTTCGGGAAAATTATTGGTTAATTCAATCTCACATGAATGAGGCTAATGACCCTTCAAAATCTTTTAAGCCCAATAGATTTTATGGTAAAAAGACTGGAATGAAATGAACGGGGGTCCACCATCAAAAAGAAATCTACTGACAGCGTTAAATTTGGATAAAATTCACTGAAACATCAAGAGGAGGATAGAAAGGTCTTCATGAACTACAGGATATCTTTATGACTATCAATGATACTACGAGAAACAAACAGTTGTAACGTCTTTTATAATGAAAGTGGTTACATGTGTAAGGTAAAGATTTAAACTACCTACTATTTTCATATAAAATATATGTTACTACTTAACCTACTTAGAATGTAGAGGTCCATGAAAGATAAAAAATCTATTTCGAATATGTGTATATCGATTTCATGTACGTTAACATGGGAATTAATGTATCATGTCCTTTATATGAAACACATCAGGAGTATAATTACAAGTTAATTCTTGATTTCTAAAGATTAATATTCTTTTGAAAAATAGAGTTTGCAGCTGCAACTCGGTTGTTTACCAATGATCCTCTAAATCTCACCAAGTCACAAAATTAATATTCAAAACATCTAAACGACTACTTTCAAAGCTGTCTTCACTTTCAAAATATTTAATATTTTGCAAAATACTTATATCTGTTCTGTAATCACTTTGAAATTCTGGAGTAATCGGTCAAGATCTTTACTCTTCAAGTTCTCCTCCAATACTTGCGCATTGTATATTCTGTGAATTTTGTCCTGTAGCCGGAATTAGCTATCTTCAAAATGCTGTCAGCAAGAAAATCAGCAAAAACCTCACTGGTCTACTAAATATTTTATGTATTAAAGTGTGGCTGCCAGAAAACCTCAAATCAACCAATCATTGTATTAAAGTGAATCTTTTTTTTTATGGTTTTAGCACAGGATATATTTGTAGTGGATCAACTTGTCTGATAAAACCTAATTCCTATTTAGCCAGGCGCTGACTAAGGAGAGCATTGTGTATCTGATCTGATGGATAGTGAAGTTCAGTTAGTAGTCTTAAGCCCTGTATACACGATCGAGCATGGCCGACGGGCAAACAGTGATACCAGACCACAATAGTTAGTAAGAATGAGGGTTAATGACGTTAGAAGCGGGAAAACCACAGACAGGGATCTGGCATCATACAGTGTTGCTAGATCCCTGCCTTTAGTTTTCCCGCTTCTGATGTAATCAACCCTCATTTTCACAAACTATTGTGGCCTGGTATCACTGTTTGCCCGTCGGGCATGCTCGATCGTGTGGACAGGGCTTTTGTCTTTCCCAACTAACCACTTCAAGAAAACTTACGACTTGAGATTAAAATATTCTTCCTTATTTCAATATGTTTTTTATATACATGTATTACCTTTTATAGTTTAAATTTAAAATATCTATTTCAACGTTGTTACTGTTTTTAAAATATTCTTTTTTAATTGTTCGTTACTTCTCATATCGTTTATTTAATTCACTATTTCCTTTCCTCACTGGGCTATGTTTCCCTGTTGGAATCCTTGGGCTTCTAGCATCTTGCTTTTCCAACTACTTAATTAGAAATAATAATAATAATAATAATAATAATAATAATCATCATCATCATCATCTCATACGCCTTTTGACACAAAGGAATAATAATAATAATAATAATAATAATAATAATAATAATAATAATAATAATAATAATAATAACAATAATAATAATTGCAGGAATCACTACGCAAGTTAATTCAGGTGAGAATATGCATGAGGAAATGAACGGGTTGTTGGTTACCCAATCAGAACTTCATTTCATGATGTATGCTAAAGTTGAATAAGTTTATTCTAATCATACCTTGAGTAATGTATGAGGTTATGCATTCAAAGTGCAAAGCATTCATCAAAGATATAGCAAGGAGTATGAAAATCCAACAGACAATAACATGGAGCAGCCAAAGTTTCCGGTATATTATCATTATTATTATTATTATTATTATTATTATTATTATTATTATTATTATTATCATTATTATTATTGTTATCATTATTATTATTATTATTATTATCATTATTTGCTAAACTACAACCCTAGTTGGAAAAGCAGGATGCTATAAGTCCAGGGGCTCCCAACGGGGAAAATAGCCCAGTGAGGAAAGGAAACAAAGAAAATTAAATATTCTAAGAACGGTAACAACATTAAAGATAAATATTTCCTATATAAACTATAAAAACTTTAACAAAACAAGAGGAAGAGAAATCAGATAGAATAGTGTACCTGAGTGTACCCTCAAGCAGGAGACCTCTAACCCAAGACAATGGAAGACCATGGTACAGAGGCTATGGCACTACCCAAGACTAGAGAACAATGGTTTGATTTTGGAGTGTCCTTCTCCTAGAAGAGCTGCTTACCATAGCTAAAGAGTCTCTTCTACCCTTACCAAGAGGAATGTAGCCACTGAACAATTATAGTGCAGTAGTTAACCGCTTGGGTGAAGAAGAATTTTTTGGTAATCTCAGTGTTGTCAAGTGTATGAGAATAGAGGAGAATCTGTAAAGAATAGGGCAGACTATTCGGTGTATGTGTAGGCAAATGGAAAGAACCGTAACCAGAGAGAAGGATCCACTGTAATACCGTCTGACCAGTCAAAGGACCCCATAACTCTATGCAAAATCTTATCAAAAACTTACATATGGTAGCAAATATTACAAAATACGATGGAGTTTTTTTTTTAGAAATTTAAGTTTCCTTTAATTTTTTTTTTCACATAGACGGATAACTAAGAATACATAATAATATACTCAATTAATAACATTTTCTAAACTGATATTAAATATCAGCAAACAAAATTCAATAGCAAATAGTTTATTATTACTGTTATTATTAGAACTCGGTTGAGTCCCTTGTCAGGCTGGGAGGAACGTAGAGAGGAGAGGTCCCCTTTTTTGTTTCATTTGTTTGATGTCGGCTACCCCCCAAAATTGGGAGAAGTGCCTTGGTGTATGTATGTACAGTATGTATGTATGTATGTATGTATGTATGTATTATTATTATTATTATTATTATTATTATTATTATTATTATTATTACTGGCTAATCTACTACCTTACTTTAAAACGCAGGACGCTATAACCCTCAAGGGCTCCAACAGGGTAAAATAGCCCAGTAGGGAGAGGAAACAAGGAAATTAATAAACTATAAAAGAAATAAGAAACAAATAAAATAAAATATCTCAAGAACAATAACAACATTAAAATAGATCTTTCATATACATTAGTTCGGTAAAGTAATCAACTGCCTGATTACAGTATTCGTAGGCTAATTTTGAAAACAAGGTAATGAAAGCAGAATAGAAAACCAAATACATTCTATTAACAAGAAAAGCACTCTGAGAGTGCAGACCTCCACCACGGTAACTTATATCTCGAAACTAGCTTGCCTTTCCCAGGATAAATTTAGACCGTAGGCGTATCTGAAGTCTGTGCGACCATCATGTGCAAACTTGGGTTAAAGTTAGGGTTAAACGGGTCAACCTTTTTTTCGACCTTGACCTTTGACCTAGGAGTTTCAAAATTGAATCACATCCAAGTCCCAACATAACAATTAATCCCTGAAAGTTTCACCACCCTATGAGTAAAATTGTGAACAGGAAATTAACTTGTTCAGAAACAGACAAACGGACAAACAGACCCACAGGGGCGAAAACATTAACCTCCTCCCAACTTCGTTGGCGGAGGTAAAAAGAGATATATCCCCCTTGGCTTTCACAAAAGCCTTGGAGCAATGGATTTAATCTCAAGTTTCATCACCAGATCAAACTGGCTCATGAAATAAGATAAATAAAAAAATTCTTGTGACATACATTTTATTAATCATGGGAATTACATCAGCAGCGGAGAAAGGACAACGTTTTTTGAGGAAAACTAGTCAAATATGAAAAAAATTGCCTGAAAGGGACATGCAATATTTTAATATGGAGGTATGAATACTGTATCCGAAAACAAAAGAGCCATGGAAACAGTATTACAAACATTGAAGGAAAACGTCATGACCATAGCTGAAAACATGAGTACATTCTGTTAATATTTATAGTCTCCTAAATGGCATTAAAATAACAGATTAAAACAACAATATAGTGAGATCCGTAATTTCTATTAGAAAGAAGAATCTCACAAGAATCAATACACCAGAAGAATATGAGGCCTGTTTAAACAAACTAGAAGAAACTAGTGTACGAATCAATGGTATTCTGTCATTTAAACCATAATGAAAGCGAAGAAAACTATGACCACAATTGCAAAAGGAGCCAAGGGAAACTAAAGGCTGCCTTAAAAAAGATGTAACTTTTTTTAAAAACCGCTCATAAATGCCCTATCAAGCAGGACAATGCCCTAGAGACTGACCATATATACATATGATCCGCGCCAAAGCCCCCTCTCCACCAAAGCTAGGACCAAGGAGAGCCAGAAATGGCTGCTGATGACTCAGCAGATAGACCTATAGGCTCCCCCCAAACACCTTTTCCTTAACTCACAAGGATGGTGAGGTTGCAGCGACCAAAAAAACTAACGAGTTTGGGGGGGACTCGAACCCGAGCCTGGCGATCTTCACTCTGGGACGTTACCACATCGGCCACCACATCCCTGAACTAATGCAAACAATACGGTGATTGATAAAGAGGAATATCATATTTATAAACAGGAACTGGCTAATTATACAGCATTATATCCTTATGACCGCAAAGAATGTACTGTATGATAGGTTTTTAAGTAAAAAAACACAAATGATAATGGTAGAAACTTGTATTGTTACATGGTCTCTTCCTTTTCGAACTTACATCCATTCAAGAATAAAGACAATCTCTAAGTTACTGAGTTTTGTATACTTTAATAAGGTAGAAATTTGTTAGTCTTCATTACAAAATGGTTTTCGCTACTTGTGGATTAAGACTGAAATACAGTATACCACATACATTGTTACTATAATTTTACTTAATAGGACGAGAAATCTGGAAAAAAAAGTCTCGTGATCTTTGAGAGAGAAAAGTACAAATTAATTTTTCCATGAACTTAAATTTTAATTACAAAAAAAGGAGACGAATTCTAAAAAAAAAAAAATCTCTATTGCTTTCTAATATTCATAATGACCTAAACATATATGTCGATAGTAATATCACTCACCACTTGCAAAACTATACCAAATAGCAGAAAAAACTTCGCAAAAAAAGTAAGCGGTATCAAAGAAAAACAACTTTGGAATTGAAAAGAAAGTTTAAAAAAAAACTTTCATAATCTTTCCTCTGCCAATGAGTTAGTTTCCGTTCCTTCGGTGATAGAATTTTTCTTTTTCTTTAATTTTTCCATTTTGCCTTCCCATAACGCCCCCCCCCCCTCCCCAATCAATCAATCAATCAATTCCTCCCCCAAGCCGTTCTTTCTATTTTCTTACCGCAATAAAAAATCAATGCTCAAATTCCCAATTTGTGACAAATTCCCAATTTGAGAGAGAGAGAGAGAGAGAGAGAGAGAGAGAGAGAGAGAGAGAGAGAGAGAGAGAGAGAGAGAGAGAGAGAGAGAGGACATTTTTCGAATTTGAGACGTCATGGATAATCATTCCAGAAATCGTCCGACAATTTAGCTTTATATTTTGGTGCATTTTAATCTAAAAAGAAAAACATGGTCAACATATAGCGAAAGATTGAACAAATTGAATGTAGAACAATGTCAGTAATTTTATTTCTAGCAAATGTGCCATTAAAAATGGTGTATCAATTAGTGTTACATTGACAAGAACAAATATTTCATTCTCATCTGTGGTTTTGATTTAGAAAAAAAAATCGAGAACTCTAACGATGAACCAAAGAAATTCACAAATGAAAAAAAAGAGAAAACAGAAAATAGCTTCAATCAGATCCTCGGAGTGTTTTTTTTTTTTTATCCTTAACCATACTTTAACTATTTCTCGAATTCTGTGGTTTGGTTAAAAAAAATCATATAAGTCCTATAAAAAAAATGTTTTAATTACAGACCGAAGATTTAACGTGTTTGCATGCAATTGCTTGTCACTTCAATGCAAACCTCAACGGTGATGTTGCAAAAAAAAAAGATAAATCAGTGACAGAGAGAAAACATGCAACTAATAAAAAAAAAAAAAAGAAACTTGAAAACGCCCGACAAACCACTGAATGGCTTCATGTTAATGAGCAAATGTGAAAATAAACCAACTTTTCAGCTACATTTCTGAAAGACTTAAAAAAGAAATCTGTTCATTAGTTCAACATTTTTGTTCTTTTTCATTACCGTGTCATTTGACGTGTGGTTGTGGCTTCATGTCGATGCGTTTAGTCCGTAAATAAAAAAAGAAAAAAAAGGAATCCTATCAAAAGACATCAAATGAATTCGATTGATTGTTAGTACACAATCAGATAAACATCATGGAATGAACGGTTAAAATGGTCGGCGGTGCAAAGGGGGACTTTGAAAAAAACCTGATATTCCTCATTAACGAAAACGTAGGGTTGGGAGTACAGGAGAGATTAAACAAAGAGAATCAAAAAGGATTGAAATAGCTGAAAAAAAAATAGATTTACATTGCAAAAGGTAAACAAAGAGAATAAAAAAGGATTGAAATAGCTGAAAAAAAATAGATTTACATTGCAAAAGGTAAACAAAGAGAATAAAAAAGGATTGAAATAGCTGAAAAAAAAAATAGATTTACATTGCAAAAGGTAAACAAAGAGAATAAAAAAGGATTGAAATATCTGAAAAAAAAATAGATTTACATTGCAAAAGGTAAACAAAGAGAATAAAAAAAGATTGAATTGAAAAAAAAAAATTAGATTTACATAGCAAAAGGTAAAAGTTAATTATTACCATCCTAAGCATGTAAAACAGATATAGATTTGTTAAATAACTGAGGAAATTAAAAGGGATTTGCATTGCAGAAGGTAAAAGTTAATTATTTCCATCTTAAGCATGTAAAACAGATATAAATATTTGAAATAACTAAAAAATAAAAAGAGATTTGCATTGCAAAAGGTAAAAGTTAATCAATACCATTTTAAGCCTGTAAAAAAGATATAGATTTTTGAAATAACTGAAAAAATAAAAAGAAATTTGCATTGCAGACGATAAAAGTTAACCATTAACATCTTAAGCCTTTAAAACAAATATATTTTTTGGGGGGAATCATTGCTAATTATTTCTGAGCTGCAATGTAATATATATGGGTTTACTTTTTTATATCATATGTAAATTGCATAAAAAATGTAAAAAATAGGAAATATAACAAAGTTTTTATTTCTTGCCCTCTGAACACTTTAAATCATCCCTAGTTTCGGCAAATGAAGGTTTAAGCTATAATATAAATCATCTATGAAAGAAAACAAACTAACCTGATATCACAAAATTGTCTGAAAACATTAAATAGTATCAAGGTTTGATAAATTTCATAGACACCGCGCACTTAAAAGTCCCAGTGGGGGATTTGATTTAATAGAACCTGGACATCTAACTGCCGAGTCATTTTGCAGGTATTGTCTGGTTCCCCATGATTCTAGCTTAGGTGATCTCTAGGACATAGTGTGTGAGCGCGATGTCCTCTTCTTTGCCTTTTCCGCTCTTCTCATGAGTAATCTTTAAACTTCCATATTAAAAGTATTATAAAATCTCAATGTGAACCAAAAAAAGAAAACCTATCATCGGGTGTCGATATAATGTCAAAAAAAGCAAACCGTCAAAAAAGAGTAAAAGTACAAATAATACAAGAAAATTGGGTAGAAATATAAATAGCAAGACCAGCAAGAGAAAAAAATCTTTACTGTAAATATATTCGATTTATCAAGGTCACGGTCAATGCCTTTCTGCTTCCTATAGGAAGTATCATAATTTGGTGACTGCTTATCAGCCCTTTCTTATATGGAAAATCTTAAAAGACTAACTATGTCATTGCCTTTCCTTTATTGTTACACCATCAATAGACAATCTGCTTCTTCTTTCCCACCATTATCCCTGCATTAAGGGATCGGTTGCCTTATGCGTACTTTCCAATGCCTTCTATCAAAGGCATCATCTTAAACCAAAACCTTTTCTCCCCACGTTCTCCTTCACTTTATCTCGCCATTAGTTTTCTGCCTCTCTTTCAACCTTCTGCCTATAACAGGTGCCTCCCAAACCTTCTTCACTCCCTCCCCACCATCCATCCTCAACATGTGCTCACAGCATCTCAAACGTAACGCTCTTATCACCTATGTAATCTTTACTATGCCTGCCATTCTTCTTATACCATCAATCATCAT
>NC_090726.1:185949628-185957128 GCF_036898095.1 Palaemon carinicauda
TAGAAGACACAGCCCCATTCACAACCATCAGACATAGGAACATCCATGCCCCATAAATGTGCCCCATCTAATCTTCTGCAGCTGTAATCGTAGTCTGGCAGAAATTAGGACAACTTTTTTAAGGACCGGTTTGTGAAGCCTCTTGCGCAATTAAATGCTTCACCCATCCGTTTGGCTTCACATCTTTACTGAGTCGAATGATTAGAAGTGCGTTTAAAAATATAGCGAATGGTCCTATACTATTAGTAGATGTATGAAATAAGCAAAGAAATAGTAAAGAATATTCCGTATTAGTTCCATCTTATAAACAGGCGCATTTATATAGATTGTAAATGTATTATTCAGTCCATTCACAATAAACATTCACATATATTTATTTATGTACATATATAATGTGTATATAATCACATATAAACTTCTTTATGGAGACGCGGAGTGAATATATATATATATATATATATATATATATATATATATATATATATATATATATATATATATATATATATACACACACATATATATATACACACACAGGGCCATAAACGTAGAGTGTAAATGTATTATTCAGTCCATTCACACAAACACATTCACACACACATATATATACATATATAATGTATATATAAATACATACAAACTCCTTTATGGGGATTGATTGATTGATTAATTTAAAGTTTTCAGGCATCCTGACACCTTTATGGAGATGCAGAGTGGATATATATATATATATATATATATATATATATATATATATATGTATGTATATATATATATATATACACACACACACACATATATATATATATATATATATATATATATATATATATATATATATATATCATCACAAATCCGCATTGGCCAGCTTGCTGATGAAAATTGTTAACCCTCAGACATGAATAAGGAAGGCCTTTGTCCTGCAGTGGACTAGAAACGGTTGCATTTGTTTGTTGTTCTCTCTCTCTCTCTCTCTCTCTCTCTCTCTCTCTCTCTCTCTCTCTCTCTCTCTCTCTCTCTCACACACACACACACACACACACACATATATATATATATATATATATATATATATATATATATATATATATCATCAGCCGTTGATAGTCCACTGCAGGACAAAAGCCTCAGATACGTCCTTCCACTCCCGTCTGTTCATGGTCTTTCCATGCCAGTCTATACCCGCGAATTTTCTTAGCTCATCAATCCATAGTCTTCTCTTCCCATTCTATTATTCTCCTTTTTCATCTATTATCTGCCATTCTCATTATATGTCCTTCCCATGTCCATTCCTTTTCTTACATGTTTGAATATCCACATAGCTCTATTTGTCTCTTATTGTTATTCACATCATTATTCTTTCCCTCAGCTACTTGAGTTGTAACTAGCTTATGTTGAAGCACTTACTCTCTGTCCTAAGTAAGCATATGCATTACCAATCTCTAGAAGCTCGGCCATAACCCTATTTGTTGTCTATCTGCATTTTCATTGAACACTATCTTAGTTTTACTCATATTCATTTTCAGTCCTACATTTCTGCTTTTTCTATTCAAATCTTCTACCATCTTTTGCGTTTTCTCCCATTATTCACTAAATATAGCTACAGTATGTCATCTAATTTTAAATTGTTAAGGTATTCCCTATTAATGTTAATTGCTACATTTTCCCAATCGAAATTCTTAAAAACTTCTTCTAGGCATGCTGTGAAAAATCTAGAAGAGATGGGCTCTCCCAGTCAAGCTCCTTTCTCACTGTGTAATTTTACCATAGCTGTTTCCTGTAAAGATATCAGGCTTTTGCTACATATTTGAACTTCTGAGGTTCACTGATTTAACCGTCAGATTTGGAAGATAATTCCACAATTTGGTCATAGCTGGAATAAAGCTTCTATAATGATGTTTAGTATTGAGCCATACTTACAAACAACGGCATATGCAGGATGGTACACTCTAGGAAGACCTGAATGCAAAGGATGGTATGAATTATGTAAAATTTCATGCAACATAGACTTACTGAACGATGCAGCCAGAGACTAATATCCATTTCAAGAATAAGGAATTAATCCCGAGCTATCAGATTAAATCGTAATTATATTCACATGAAAACCTCCTACCCTTGCAGCTAAGACCTAAACCCTGACATGCGTTTGACACAGGGTTAATTCTTCAGATAAGTAAAGGCTATCTAGAAAAAAAACAAGGTACAAGTTGAAATCGGGTAACAACGCCCAGTGACGTTCGTTATTGTGTTTATTATTCTGAATACGTTATACGTCATTTACTTAGACAGTTTCTAAATATAAAGCTGCGGTTTTGCCCGTGTTCACTCTCTTCGACCTCTGTAATCAGGAATTAATTCGTGCATGAAAGCAGACATGAAGTTTTTGAGAAACAAAAATACGAAAAGAAAATAAACATTCGGTCTGTAATGGTTGATGAAAGCAGGGCTATGTCCCTGAAAGCATTACTTGCACTGTTGAAAAAACCGTAATTTCTACCCTACTTTGTTATTATCTTTTACGGGTTGGTGACCGTAAAATCACTCCTTTACGTCAATACAACCGTTTTTTAAAACGGCAAATTCCTGGCATCATTTAGTCCAGGATTTTTACCGTTTTAAAGACATATTTTTAACAGCGTGTAACGTGCAAACAAGACGATACTCTAATAGTTCGAACCTGCTCCATAGAATATAATACTTTCCAAGATATCTAAAGGTAATTCATAATGGAAGAAGCTATGGCACTGTAGATGTCCCCCTATCAATCAGTCATCTACCATCCTCACGTCTTATCAATAATCCGAGGGTTAACTTGGTATAGTGGCACATTTAATCAATAATAGTAAGGAATAGCTTCGATGCCTGGACCATCATCCTGAATATATTGAATATAGGGATAACCTTTTCAGCAGAAGCTAAATAATGTTACACAATTTACTGAAGCCCAGGATTCTATATTGTAAAAAGCTACGTCAGTACAGAAGAAAAGAAAATCTGGTAAGAGCAAATTATGATTTTATACTTGTATTTAGCCCAAATACAAATTCTGTGTGGAGTTAGTTCTAAAGACTTATTATTATTATCATTATTATTATTATTATTATTATTATTATTATTATTATTACTGTTGTTGTTATTGTTGTTGTTGTCACAGCTTACCCAAGCTGATGAGTGTTATTTTAAGACTCTTCAGGGAAAGACTGAAAATTGAGAAAGGTAAAGTTGAAAATGATGGATGGCTTTTGGTAATAAGAAAATCAAAGGAAACTGATAGTAAATAAATGGCAAAAAACAATGTATCTGTGGGTGGACGAAGGTTGCAGAAAAGTTTTTAGTAGCGTCTACAGAGTATCATATGTTATACTACATATACATATTATATATATATATATATATATATATATATATATATATATATATATGCACACACACATATATATAGATATATATATATATATATATATATATATATATATATATATATATGTATATATATACTGTATATATATATATATATATATATATATATATACTGAGTGCGTATAAATTAGGATTTTAGAAACCGTTGTAGAATCGCTTTTTTTCAAAGGAATATAAGAAAGAAATATTAAAATACAACATTTGTTGTTAAAAAGTAATAAAACAGCTCGGACAGGAGTGAGTGAATGCAATTATATTCATTGAATTAAAACGCTTTTATTTCTTATATAGAACATTGATTTTAGTACATTCTACTTCCTCAGCTTGAATTCATAAACAGCCAAACTTAACAATAATAATGTCAATATGCAAATATTGTTTACTGATTTATCAAAGGAGTAAAATTTACCGTAAAATGTAGTTTTACCGTTACTACACTTTCATGGCGTCCATCAATAGCGAAGGATATCCCTCGAGTGTTCATCTTCTTGGCATTACATTACACGTGCCGTTATTTGCATATGTATGAATGCATTTACTAACACATCTTTAAGGAAGTGAACTTTATAAATATATTTCTATGAAATTGCGTAACTGATACTATTGTCAAAAGGTTATTCTGCCAAAATTACAAAAAACGGGTCATTATCATATTTATCATCAATATCAATATTACTATTATTATCAATAACATTATTATCCTTATTCTTATTGCTGTTGTTATCAATTTCGATGGTGTTCCTGATAGCACAGCAACAATTTTTTTAGTATTGAAATATCTTACATAAATCGGGGATGGAAAGTGAGTGAAACTAAAATCTTATAAGTTAATACAAAAATAAACACCAAAACAAGTACTCACTAGGATAACATGGAACTATAGAACCCCTATTTATCTAAGAATCTGCAACTCTTAATAAATCAGCTACATACATTTTTTCCTAAATATTTGCTTCTAAATAACAAACACATCAAGTTTAAATAAAATTTTTCTATCTACATTTATGACCCTACAGACTATAATTAACTCAAATCAATTTCTATTTGTTCAGTCTTTCCTATTATTATTATTATTATTATTATTATTATTATTATTATTATTATTATTATTATTATTATTATTATCATTATTATTATTATTACTTGTTAAGCTAAAATCCTAGTTGGAAAAGCAGGATGCTATAAGCCCAGGGGCCCCAACAGGGAAAGTAGCCGCGTGAGGAAAGGAAACAAGGAGAAATAAAATATTTTAAGAACAGTAACTACATTAAAATGAATATATCCTATATAAACAATAAAAACTCTAACAAAAAAAGAGGAAGAAAAATAAAATAGGATAGCGTGCCCGAGTGTACCCTCAAGCAAGAGATTATATATGCGAGTTGTCTTGCTTCAAATAAAGGTAAGTATAAAACATTGACAATTGTGATGTTCTCCCTAATTGCTAGAAATACAGAACTTCCAAAAGCAGCAAGTGGCCTTCACTGATATAAACATCATGGAAAAGCACAGCCATGCGTTGATATATGCATTGCGTTTCCTAATAAACAACTGGGGAATATCCATAGTTGTTTACAGCATCAAATTATTTTTGTATCAAATAAACGTTTGAAAACCTATGAAGATGGTAGTTTTAACACTAATATTTGCTTTATTTGAACGAAAATAAAAGCAAACCAATTAACATTAGGTGCACTAGATTTGAAGTCTTTTGGTAGAGTGTAATAAAGGGATTTGGTGATGGTGAAGAGGGACAGAGGAGTTGAGAGGAGAGACATAGTATGCAAAATAACTTGCATACAGTTCCAAGCACCCTCAATACTAAATTTCAGTAGAAAAACTGCATAAAAATGTATTGTTTATCCGCTGAAATGACAGTTACAAAACTGCAACGAAAACGGGCGTGCTCAAATGTAAATGTCGAGCAATAGAGGAAGATGTAACTCCAAGCGTTACTTCTATTGGTTTTGTCTCTTACATTTAGGATCACTTTCCATAACGAATTTACTAAAAGATGTCTAACAAACCTGGGAAGTTACATAAAAATTTCTCTGCTTTCATGACTAAGTCCTTTTATAGTTTATAAATCAAATATGTTTTAATTTTGTTAATGTTTTTAAAGTATTTTATTTTAATTTTTATTACTTCTTATATCGTTTATTTATTTCTTTATTTCCTTTCCTCACTGGGCTATTTTTCCCTGTTGGAGCCCTTGGGCTTATAGCATCTTGCTTTTCCAACTAGGGTTGTAGCTTAGCTAGTAATAATAATAATAATAATAATAATGGTAATAATAATAATAATAATAATAATAATAAATCAGCTTTAATGAGATATCGAAAAACTTTAGCTTAATGGGCAAATAGTTAAACGCCATGAGACACTTGAATGTTGAATGAAACAACTACTTTGTAGCAACAGAAAAAAAAAAACTCAATTTTTCCATCGCTTAGAGAAATAAAATGATGATTAAAAGGTTGAATTAAATAATAACTTTGATATTCAAAGTCACTACGAGTTTGATACTCTTCCAAGTTCAATCTGCAACGCATTAAGAAGTAGTCACAGCATAATTTGAATCTATCTACAAATAGAATAATGAAAAATGTGTAATTAAAGGACCATAACAATAAAAAACTAAATGACTTGTAGCCATGTCTTTCCTCTTCCACCACCGACCTAATCAGTGGAATGAAATTGTTAGCCTGACACAACTACATGCACAGTATATCCAGTACATAGGTGACGCCCTTATAGGTTTAAAGGCCGCTTATGAATGGCAGAGGCAATGGAGAGTGACATTGCCCTATCAAGCAGGACAATGTCCTAGAGACTGACCATATATACATATGATCAGCAGTCATGCCCCTTTCCACCCAAGCTAGGACCAAGGTGGGCCAGGCAATGGCTGCTGATGACTCAGGCATGTAGACCTATAGGCTCCTTCAAACCACCAATCCTTAGCTCACAAGGATGGTGAGGTTGCAGCGATCAAAGGAACTAACGAGCTTGAGCGATATTCGAACCCCAGTCTGGCGTTCACTAGTCAGAGACATTACCACATCCGCCACCACAACCCTTCACGAGATTGTCTTATTCCTCTTTCCCAAAGGAACCCTGATTTGGAATTTCAATCTTCCCTCTGTAAAAATGCACACCCATCAACCAATCACCAATTTCTGTCTGAACGAAATCTTATGAATAACAATTACATGACGAACTGTGAGTCCTTACATACATGGAGGAGCATTACAACATTATTGGGTTTGCGGCTTGCTACAAATTGTCCTGAAAATACAACTTACAGTTCATGTAGTTTTAACTCAATTTATAAAGTTTTCGGTCCCGAAAATATCACTACCAGTTAATTTCATTTCCCTGCATCTATAAGGTTTTCAGTCAAGATGCATGAATTCAAAATAAAAATGATAGCCTTAGTTTGATTGCCTCACACACTCATGGCTCTGTAACCACTTATCTCTCTCTACAACTTATCTATAGAGAGAACTATAGAGCTGTGTGACAATATTTCAAACTTTTCCATGAATCGCTTACTAATATCCATCACATATTCAAAGAAATTACCAAATAATCATATTTATCAGCTCCATAACCATTAGTCTTTTTATAGTTAATTTATGACATATCTGTTTTTGACGTTGTTAATAGTTTATATAGGAC
The DNA here is from genome assembly GCF_036898095.1 of Palaemon carinicauda. NCBI lineage: Eukaryota > Metazoa > Arthropoda > Malacostraca > Decapoda > Palaemonidae > Palaemon > Palaemon carinicauda. Next base: position 185,956,730 of record NC_090726.1, read on the forward strand.
ATATCTGTTTTGACGTTGTTACTGTTTTAGAATGATTTATTGTTAACTTGTTCTCATCATTTATTTATTTCCTTATTTCCTTTCCTCACTGTGCTATTTTTCCCTATTGGAGCCCTTCTCATATTAGGGTTGTAGCTTGGCTAGTAATAATAATAATAATAATAATAATAATAGTAATAATAATAATAATAATAATAATAATAATAATAATAATACTTAACAAAAATTCTTCTAACCAAGTTCTACATCGTCATTTACCAATGACACGGAAAATATTTGGAAATCTATTAAGTAAAGCTAAGGAATAAGTATAACTGATTTACTGTGGGCATCTCACTGTCACTAAATAGCTTAAGATACAAGTGGACACTAGATGAACAAACTCTAGTTAACTTTGTC
>NC_090726.1:185962128-185979628 GCF_036898095.1 Palaemon carinicauda
CTGACGCAAAGGGCCTTGGTTAGATTTCGCCAGGCGTCTATCTTAAGCTTTTGAATCAATACTTCTCCATTCATTATTTCTTACTTCACGCTTCATAGGCCTAAGCCATGTAGGCCTGGGTCCTATAACTCGTCTAGTGCCTTATGGAGCTCAGTTGAAAGTTTGGTGAACTAATCTCTCTTGGGTAGTGCAAAAAACATGCCTAAACCATCTCCATGTACCCCTCACCACGATCTCATATGGCACTCATATAATCTCTCTTATAGTTTCATTTCTAATCCTGACCAGTCATTTAACTACCAAAATTCTTCTGAGGGTTTTGTTCTCAAATCTACAAAATCTGTTCGACATTGTTTCATTGTCATACCACGGTTAATGTCAATACAGTAACACCGATCTCGTTAAACTGATATATAGCCGGGTTTTTATACGTAATTTCAGACAATTTACCATACCACGACTCATGTCCATACAGTAACATCGATATCACTAAACTGATATATGGTCTGATTTTTATAGGCAATTTCAGGCGATTTGCTTTCCAAATAAATATAGAAAATATCTGGGTTACTAAATACTCATGTGAAACTAAAGGAAATAAGTATTCCTTACTGGTGGCATAATTGAAGTTATGGATGTTCGTAATGTCGGGTCCACAGGAGCAAATATACATATGATATTGCCAACAATACTGAGTACTTGGAACTCTAGATGAATGATACTAAAAAAAAAAAAAGGCTCTTGTAATTTCAAAAATAACGTTAATGACTACTTTTTAAAAATTTGAAATTTTAAAAACCCATGATTTTAAACAGTAGAAGATATTTAGAAATTTTTCCTGTAAATCATACTATCATCATCACCATTCTTATTATCCTTATTATTACAAGCCTAACTCCAACCCAAGTTGGATATGATCTATGAATTTGGGCATTATGCCTACCTCTGTGGTTTTGGAGGCCAATCAGTGCCAATATGCAACTGGGGGAAACCCGGCTGCACTTCGAGGTAATAGTTAAAGAGGTTAGACAGCAAATTGGAGGGTAAAGAAGCGCTCAAAGGCTAAAAAGTGAGCACAAAAACCCCTAAGTACATCGCGTGAGGCACTGACGTCACTAACTCCACCCATCCCCACGGGGCAACCGTTGTTGGAAAAGCGGAATGCTACGAGCACTAGCATAGGAAAAATAAATTGGGACGTAAGGAATAAATCATAAAAGAGAAAAACAATTAAAAAAACTAATAAAAATACAAAAAAGCTTTACTTGACATTTACACCCTCCAAAATACCACAATAGAATTTATAAATATGAAAATATTTTGACCATTTGATATAAAAAACGAATTTATCAACAGTTCTTCAAAAACAATAATCCTTTTTCAAATATTTCTTTTTAAACTTAATACACATCATTTATCAATCTTGAAAATTTTTTGAGTTACCTTTGATTTATAGCATAAGCCTGATAGACCAACATTCAGAGTAGCAGTGTCTCTTCTCCAAAACATGCTTTTACAACAACACCAATTCCACACCGAAATTACAATTATCGTCCATGAATTTATTCTATGTAATTCAAAGACAGTATATATGTTTATAAAAACTGCATTGGTGAATATTCCTCAGAAAGACCAAAATCCTTAGTTCTTTCTAAAAAGATGGATGCCTTGATAGATGTTCATTTTTCTTAGATAGTTGTATTGGTACCCGCCATATCTATTTATCGATATATATATATATATATATATATATATATGTGTGTGTGTGTGTGTGTGTGTGTGTGTGTGTGTGTGTGAGAGAGAGTATTTCTATTAATCAATATAACTCTGATGAAAGCCACGAGTCAATGGCTGAGACTGCATACAGCGGAATATATGATAAACAACATAGATGAGATTTCGTTTTCACCCTACAAAGATTAAGTATTGCTGTGAGATGACAGATTCTACATGTTCATCCATATACACTGAAATATATATATATATATATATATATATATATATATATATATATATATATATACACAAATATATATATATATATATATATATATATATATATATATATATATATATATATATATATATATATACACAAATATATATATATATATATATATATATATATATATATATATATATATATATATATACACAGCAATACCTCGTCCTACGTCATTTATTGCTTCTAAGAGACATGATGTAAGGTAATATTCAACATTGGTCGGATGTTCAACTTATAAAGTAACTTATATGTTTCCTACACATACGTACACAAAAACTACTTATAAATTGCTATAATTTTATACTCTCTAGATACCTACATTAATGATCTTATATGTGAAGGATAGTACTTCAGTATAGTGCAGTACTTAATCATTATTTTTACAATTTAGAAACTGGTGTACTGTAAGTTCAGGAAAAACAACGTAAAGTGGATTTCATTTTTGTATTTCATACTTGAGGCTGAGAGATGTAAAGTTGGAATGGACGTATGCCGAACCGACAAACAGAGGGATATATATATATATATATATATATATATATATATATATATATATATATATATATATATATATATGTGTGTGTGTGTGTGTGTGTACATATATATACATATATATATAAATATATATATATATATAATATATATATATATATATATATATATATATATATATATATATATATATATGCATAGGTATGTGTATACAATCAACTCTCGTTATCCAAAATTAATTAGTCTATGAAACCTGACACATATACCAAATTCCCCCATACAAAACAAATTTATCTCATAAGAATACATGGTAAGTCTATCTAACGTGGTTGCCGAGGTTACAACATTTTTCATATACTAATCAAATGACCTGTATTTTACCAGAACTAAATAACTATACTAACTATGCATTATTAAATCTAATAACGTTAAGTTTAAAAATTAAATAAAAATCACTATCTTATGAAGTAGTTTCATGACGTTGAAAGAAAAAAAAAATAACCAACAGCACACCATATGAGGAAACACACTCTCTCTCTCTCTCTCTCTCTCTCTCTCTCTCTCTCTCTCTCTCTCTCTCTCTCTCTCTCTCTCTCTCTCTCAGGTGCTATACAATACATACCTATAGAAGAAGAAATGAAAAATTTGGTTTCCTTAAAGTGTCAATCAAACAAGACAAAATAAATTTATAATCTGCATAAATCCATTTTCGATCGCAGGCTAAAGCTTAAAACGCACCTGACAACTAGTTAGGGCAAAAAACATTATTGCTTTCTAAAAAATCATGATTTCTAAAAAGTTAATTGTGCTTAAACAAAGAATTTTGCATTTTTTTTTTATTTTCAATTTCGGGTGCATTTCAACAATTAATAAATACTGACTTTTTATTTTTTACTTTTGATTGTGATCAGCTGACCTCAAGCTGCCGTTTACAGTATCAAGAATATGCAGACATACGAATAACAAAGAGCATTGTTTATCTAATTTTTTAATCTATTCAAACCATCTTCATAATGAATATTAGATCAGCACCACTGTGTTATAGCCTATCATAGTTTTCATACAGTTTGTTTATAGCTATTATTATAAGTTATCACTTGGATATATGAAAACTTTTTCTACCTCTCTCTATTCTAGATGTGCCATACAATAAATACAGTACATATAGCAGAAGTAACAAAAATCTTTGTTTTTTTAAAAAGTGTCCATCAAGTACTACACACAAAATAGATTTATACTTTGCTTAAAACTTTGCTCAATAATAGGCTGAGCTTAAAACATGATATTCAGTTTTTTCAGCTGATCTCTAGTTTTGGCCGACACCATAACATATCCGTACTTGAAGAAAGTAACTTGTTTTTTTTTTTTTGTTTAATGTTGGCTGAGCTTTATTTAAAAAAATTTGTACTTTTCTACTATCATTATAAGGTGCCATTCAACAAGTCCCATTTGTTTTTCCTTTTTGTTTATCATCATCTGACATCGTCACAGTATCAAGAATATGCTGCATTAACAGAGTTAATATAATTTCCTAACTTATGATTTTATTTGCCAATTTAGAACTTAAGTTTCACATTTTGACTTGTATTCTTTGGCAATTTTTAATACTATACTGTACAGTATTATTTGTTTATTTCTAATGCTAAATTTCAAGTTTTGACTAGCAATTTTTAACATTGCGCTGTATTTGGCAATTTGTAATTCAAAATATTATGTTTTGATTTGAAATTTTTAACATTACGCTGAATCTGGCGATATCTAACTCTAAATCTCTCGTTTTGACTTGCGTGTTTGGCAGTTTTTCGATGCTAAGAAATTGAGTGCCAAATCTAACGTTTTTACGTTATAAGGAATTCGTGAATATCAAACACGTGGATAAAAAGAGTTGACTGTATATATATATATATATATATATATATATATATATATATATATATATATATATATATCTATATTAATATATAAGTGGCGCTACTCAGAGGTCTGGTAACAGCTTGTACCTAGTAGATACCAACTTCCCTGTCTTATAACAAGCAAGTTTGGTCCTCCAGTTGGGAAATATGATCATACTTTGGTTTCGTTAGTAAGAAAGGTTGAGTGGCCTATCCTATTACTCTTGTAAGATATCCATAAAATCTCGAGCAGACTGGAATGACATTTTGTGTGATCTTTTGGACATGGCTTGGTCATAATTATATAGAGTGGTTAACCATGTTGTTTTGAATTAATATCTGGTTAATATAATTAATTGTAGATGCATTTATATAGGGGAAAATGTGGCTTATCATCTTTGAAAAGGTAACAGATCAAATTTAATTTGGAATAACTATACTCACCTAAGAGCAGAAGCTCAAAGAGTTAATGACTAAACTCAAAATAAATATAATTTTACCATAAAAGAAACCATCTCTGGTACAGCCCAGAAACATAAATGGTGTGCTAGCCTTAAATCTGCAGACGATGCTACTCTTTTAGCATCAATTCCATCTGAATAGAGACCTATGGACGCTGAATCCCTTAATTGAGTTTTGGCTAAAATTAGTACAAGCTGCAAATTATAAGGGACGAAGTTAAACCCTAACATAACTCAAAGTATGATTGTAAGTAGGTCGAGCACAGTGACTCCTCAGCATCAATATCTTTAAATTGACAAAGTCTCTTTAACTATTTATAGCTTATTTAAAATTTTAGGTGTTTTTCATGATTACAAATTTACCCTTGAGAAACACATTCATTCGTTTTCTTTTTAAAGTACTAAAAAAAAATTAGCTTAATGTGAGTCTTTTAAGATTTTCAGCGATCAAGCTATACTGAGGAGGTTTGAATACTTTTATTCTACCTTGTTTGGAGTATTTTTCAGCTGCTGATTCTCATCTCATTACAGTTTATTGAATTTCGTATTTCTGATCTGGTTATTAATCTCTGGCACTGTTGTTTAGTTAGTTCTTTGCACATGTTGCATACGATTTTTCATAATTATGACCCCTTTGCATTCAGATCTTCCCAGACTGTACCATCCTGTACTTAGTACTAGGTTTGCAGTTAATTTGAACACACTTGCCTTTTCCATCATAAGGCTCAATACTACACAGTAATCATGAAGTTTTATTCCAGTTAAGACCAGATTGCTGAAAGATCTTCCTAAGATAGCGGTTAAATCGATGGAACTTCAGAAGTTCACTCTTATAGCAATTGCTTTTCTGTTGAACCGGTTGACTTAAGTCTCTTTTCATGGTTATATGTGGCAGATCTATTTCTAAAGTTCTTATCGATTTCAAAATATTTTGTATTTTTCTTCATTATTTTTCAAATAGTTTATTTATTATTGCCTTATTTCTTTCCCACTCTGGGCTACTTTCCTTGTTGGAATCATTCGACTTATAGTATCCTGCTTTTCCAGCTAGGGATGTAGGTTGATTATTTAAATATATATATATATATATATATATATATATATATATATATATATATATATATATATATATATACACACACATATATGTATGTGTGCGTGTCTGTGTGTAGCTCGGCTATTTCTATATATATATATATATATATATATATATATATATATATATATATATATATATATATATATATATATATATATATGCATATATGTGTGTGTGCGCGTGCGAGTGCGCAATCGTACACACGTATTAAATATTAAGAAATTAAAATTTTCAACGGTGGAAGAAAGAGTTTTCCATGCTGAGCAATCGTTTCAGCATTATTATAATCCAAAGCAAGAATGGCAATAAAAAAATTATGCATGCTTGGAAAAAAATTGAGAACTGAATGACATTAAATACAAAATGAGATGAATGATGACCTTATGAAGTTAATGACGTAGAAAAAAAAAAGCATAGCATAGCACAGACATTCGAAAAGATTAATTTCTTATTGACATAAAGCTTCCAATAAATTTTCGTTCATCAAAGCAATACCGATATGTTTAATGGTTCGTTGAATTCAAGTTATTTGTAACTATATGACAGGGAAAGATATGAGGACAAAGCTAATAAAGAACACATACGCTACTGATATATTGAGCTAACTCTCTCTCTCTCTCTCTCTCTCTCTCTCTCTCTCTCTCTCTCTCTCTTACGCATCAATACACAATAACAATCGATGTCAACTAGCGAGTTAGCCAGTGCATAGATTACATTGTTTTAAGTACGGCTGACAATAACTTGCATCACCTTCCATTACATGCTTCCCCTTCCTTGCAAAGACTCGTCAATCAAAACGCACAAGGGAAGGATAAAGACAACTAGAAAGAACCCAACAGATATTTACGGGAAAACAAGGAACCTCAACTCCAAGTTAAACCAACAAAATCAAAACTTGAACTTCGCACTGGCATTCGACGACCCGGGGATGTGACCGCGTATGTCTGTGTTTGAGAGAGAGAGAGAGAGAGAGAGAGAGAGAGAGAGAGAGAGAGAGAGAGAGAGAGAGAGAGAGAGAGATTGTTTCGAGAAATCTTGCCATCATAAAGCTAGAACTCCATAGGGGGTCACTATGTACCATGTAACATGCCGGCATTTTGCTGAGGCAGCTCAAATCGAATAGGTAAAATTAAATAAAACAGACGAAGGCGGTAGACGGAGGATGCACAGGCAAATCCCTCTGAAATTTGTGTCACTCTGGTAAAGTGCAAAATGAAATGAGAGGGAAGAGGGCATACCAACAAGCTTTTAACCACAACGTTCAATTGATCTCTAGGCATTTCATGTTCGAAGGTTTTGCGAAGCGTCGTGAGAGAGAAAGAGGTTCTGGGGTTGAGGTCAAGTATTGACATCATGTGTGCAGATACGTAAAAGTAAGATCTATTATAAAATATAGAAATTTACACAAGTGAGATGATAATAATAATAATAATAATAATAATAATAATAATAATAATAATAATAACAATAATAATAATAATATCCCTGGACGCACTGACTAAAATTTAGCATGAGGAATTAAAGAATAAAAACAATAGTTAAAGCGTCCATAACAAACAGTCAAGTCATACGTGCTTCTAATGGAAGCAATAAAGAGTAAACTAAAAAACCTAAACTGATGTCTAACTGAAAGCTATGGACGTAAACTCGGGCTAAAAATATCTCTGCCGTTTTTGAAGTACGATGTGGAACCAATCATACTTGCACTGCCCAGGAAAAGCAGGCTATCTAGACTTATTACTCACAGACCTGGGTTACTAATGTTGGGTAAAGATAAGGTATAAAAGGAAGGGCTGGTTAGCTCACGAAAATCAACAACCAATGACGTAGTATGCTTCATACTACGTTTTCATTGGCTTCATGACATCCTTGAATGCTCTTTTCCATCTGAATTCTGAATTTCCCTTTTACACTCTTATGGAATATTTGGATAATAAGGCCTTAAGCATTTAAAGGTAAAGGCAAAGGTTTCAGTTCTAGTTTCATCAGGATAGATGCGTACCAGAACGTCAGCAGGACAAGCCCAACCCGTCACTGTGGTGCCCAACTACAACAGTGGCCTCCCCAGTAAAAAGCTTAAACTCACGCTCCCGCGCTGGGATCGATTTGCTACTATGCGAATGCTAGGCGAACACGGTACCGTTGTACTAGCCAGGTATTTAATGAACCAGTACAGCTATAAATTGGCTGTTTATTTTGCGTCATCAAAGGTGTCCTTTTATTATCATACATGAAGCCATAATATTAATAAGCATCAATTGAGCAATCATTCACAATTAATCATTAGAATGCACTAATCAAATATTGTATGGGTTGGTGCTTTATTAAATTCAAATACAGACCAGTTGTAAATCATTATGGCTGATACTTTGTTAAAATCGTTGCTGTTTTGAAATCATTGCAGTGGTTACTGTTGTCAAGTCTTCAAAACGGGGTTTCTTAATGGAAAAGTTATAAGCAGTATCTTCAATAAAGAACAATTAAAGTGACATCTGTCAACATTTACGACCTCTAAATAGAATCTTTTTCTATCTACGGGACTTTTAAAAATACATCCACAAAACGTCTCGATAATCATCAAGCACAAATAAAAAAAACCATAAAATGTTGATAATCTGATTATATGTGAAGAATGTTCGTGGTATAGAAGACACGGTGTGGAAGTACATAAGAAGTATGTAAAAAAATTACACCATGAGGCCGTATGGAAATCTGTGTTCATCGATAGAGGAGGTTAGACCAGGGAATAAGAACGGCAAGTGATAAGGTGAATGTATGAGACGTTTAGTGAGTAAAATAATAATCTTTCAGAGGCAATTGCAAAACGGAGGATAACTTGTAAGTAGAGCATGGGCAAGGTAGCCAAAAAGCTAGGGAGAAAGATGATGTATGTAAGAAATAGAAGGAAGGAGGTGAACAAGATAAAGGAGAATGGGAATAAGCTGTTTTTAGATCATTGAATACAGAGAGAATGATAGTTGGAGAAGGTCTAAAAATAAAAGCACCATATGGAGAGCTATAAATGACGTGATTGTATTTGTCTTTCAATGAGGTGAATATTTCGACATTTTTCTCGTACCTTCAGGGAAGAAGAGTGTCTGAAAGAATCGACACAGAACTAAAAGGGGTTTGAGAATTTTTGTGAAGTGGCTGTTGATAATGATTAGAAAATAAGAAATTAAAATTTGAGAAATAGTAGTCGATAGTTGTATTATGGCGTTGATAGTGTGATGGAATGGGTGACCAAAATGTCAATAATGAGTCTGGTTGGAAGGAAAGTTCCAAATGAATTAATGAAAGAAATAACTGCTTCACTTAGTATATCAAGGAAGGTGTAGGGGAACATACTCAAGAGAAAGTGAGATAGATGACAGAAAGGTTGATAAGCTATAGAAAACTGAGGCTTTGGAAAAGGGATAGGTTGTGGAGATTAAGTTAAAAAAAAAAATGGAATAAGACGTGTGAGGCATTAATGAACCTAGAAAAAAAACTTATATGACAGAAGGAACAGTGAAGTCATGTGGATACAAATGTTTATTAATGTTATAGAGAACAGGATTTTTGAGGGAGATTAAAAGTTTTTTTTTTCGTGGAAGCGAAGCATGTGTTAGAATATATAGACGAGGGATTAACTGGTTTGGTTTAAATGAAAATTTGGACAAGATTGCGTTATATCTGTGGGTGTTTAATACCAGGAAGGATTGCGAGAGTGCGAGAAGTCAGAGAAAGGACACCAGACGTATATGCAAACTGAGGAAAGAGAAAAGGATTCCTATATTTGAGTTTAAAAATTTTGAAATTTCCAGAGAACTCAATACTGATTGGGGATAGTAAAAAGGGCTAAATGTTAATCATGACTATTGATTGATAAGTATGGTGGAATTGAAGTAGTTGTTTAAAAATGATTTTAGAGTGTACATTAAGGAGAAGTAACACAGACTATGTGGAGCAAGCAAAGGGAGTGTGTGCATAAATTGGAAATGAATTAGGCTTTTATGGAAACCAAGGGGATGGGATTGTTAAGACAATTCTCCTTTAAACAGTAAAATCAATGTTGAATAACGACAGTTGAAATTGTTAAGATAAACTGACTTTTTTTAAAAAGTATTTGTGACCCAAAAATAGATAAATTGAGAAACGGGTCCATACTTAAAAGTGCAAAAAAGTAAACATGTTTGCATGTGCTTTTGATGACTCTGTTATGCAAAAAGAATCGAATTAAAGAAGAATAGGATAGGAACGGCATTACTATCCAGCTATCAAGTGAAGGTGAGCAAAACAAGAGGCAACTGACTCAATGTGCACATAAGGGTAAAATGTGCTGCTGATGAGCCTTCTGTCTAGGATTGTTAAAAGATAAATTCAAGTCTCAATCATCAATATATGAATGATGTAGTTATCGTTGAGTTGTTGTTTTCTGAAGGCAAAACTCTGTCGAGAAACAGTTTGAAGTTGGAATATATATTTTACTCACACATATAGGCATATATATATATATATAATATATATATATAATATATATATATAATATATATATATACATATATATATATATATATATATACATATATATGTATATATACATATATTACATATACATATATATATATACAGTATATATATATATATATATATATATATATATATATATATATACTGTATATATATATATATATATATATATATATATATATATATGTGTATATACATGTTTACATTTTTATATACACGTGTGCGTATTTATATTTAATCATACATGCATGCGTGGGTAATTCTTAAATATAAAAAGTGAGCAGGAATTAATAGGATACAGAAAAGGACGACTACTTACAATGACAATGGACTGCCATAATTAGGTCTTAAAACCGCCTCAAATCCCATGAATCCTGTGAGGACATGACATTCGACTGACGTAGTAATGATATGCATTAGGCACAAATATGTGACACACTACAGCATTTTAGTAATAGATTAGATCTAGTAATATGTTAGTAAATTTGCTATTGAAAAAAATTATGAGCGAGATCTATGATATAACAAGTAGAAAGAGCAATCAGAAACTTAGACCTCCGCTTATGAAGTCTCAACCTTTTACTCAAGTCTACGGACCAAGCTTTCCCTCTTTCATATGTTGACCGTTATTCAATCTAATATATAATAAAAATCTTGGATCCGGATGGTGATCCAGATCACAGCCAAATTCTAATCACTTCTATGTTCTGGCCTATCCTGAAATTTTCATCAACACAAACTGTAACTTTTTGAGTAAGGTTGGTGACAAACAAACAAACAGACAAAGGTGAAAACATAACTTCATTGGAAGAGGTAATTAATAATCTACAAGTTATGATAACTAAAAAAAACTCAAAATCTAAAATATGATGGGCCGGAAACTAAAATACCATAGGGGGCGTGACGTGTTCTTAAAAATTTACCAATGAACGATGACTATTCTTCAATAATAAAAATGACCAAATCTAAATACTATAATAAGGTGGCATAACTAAAGCTAGTACCTACTATGAACATTCACAGAAAGCTCAGCATGGAGTAAACTAACAGCTTAAAAACTAATACCTACGTCGTATGATGTGGTAAAGTTCAAGTTATTCATGAAGAAAAGATGGAAATAAACCTCTAAGGTACACAAAGATAATAATTACACTTTCCCAAGAATATTCTGAAACAGGAAATATCGCCATAGGATAAGCAACACACCTGGACAAAGGTTGTCTCCTTCATAGTGTAGAACCCTTAGATAAAGCCTCCAGGTTCGAGTTACACGATCGGATTTCTCCTGTTCCAGTTTCACGAAAGGGTTTTTCCTATTCTAGATTCACCCCGGATTTCTTCTATTCCAAATTCACGACCAGATTTCTCCTATTCCAGTTTCGCGACAGGATTTCTCCTATTCCAGTTTCACGACCTGATTTCACCTATTCCAGTTTCATGACCGGATTTCTCCTAGACTTTGGTCACTCGTTCTTTGACATGAGGTAGACTTCTTGCAGAACAATGCTAGTAGTCACTAACACTTATTCATGGATCTATATCCAGATCTTGCAAAGTATAAGAAAATTTTCCTAGTGTAATTTTCGTAAAAAGGCAACAGTAACGTCTTTGAAAAGTTTTTCTAACAAACTAACAGAAGAATTCCTCAATCTAGATCCATACTGTGATCCACACAAATGTTATATATCTAACAATTTAACAATTTTTGTAAATGCTCAACCATAACTATAATGCTATTGGCAAACATGCAGATAGGCCGACCAACAGAGAGATAGGCTAAGCAAACAAACATCCTCCTCATTAGGTATTTCAAGGTAGTATTAGCTGAGCATAAACCTTTAGTAATACTTGCACAAAAACCAATTGTAAGTGACCCTCCTGGATTACAAAGAATGTGATTGGAATCACAATGATATAATTTTGACACTGGACACAAACAACTAACTATTGAAGTTAATGAAGAAATCAATTAAAAATGGCTACAATAGATGCATGGGGAAGACTAGGGCTGTTAACAACTGAAACTCTTATTCCAAATCAACATGAAATAAAAAAAGGCACAAATAATTGGTAAATAAATAAAAGGGATATACAAACTAACAATAGATGCATGAGGAAGAATTGGGCTGTTAACAACTGAAAATGACTGAAACTATTATTCCAAATGGACATGATCTATGAAAAAAAATTGCACCCAAAATTGGTAACTAAATAAAAAATATATACAAACTAACAAAAGGATTCAGCTCATCTATAGAAAGGAATGGGTTTATTAACATCCAACAGCACCTAAAATGCTGTTTTCAAAATAAAGAGAAAAATAGGGATTTATTTATCTATCAGAAACTGTCTAGCGACTTCGAAAAACTAAGAAACAGCACAAAGCCAGTAGAAAATAAATAAAAGAAATATAATCGAGGGAAAAGGTATTATTTGGACGAAAGGATGCAATGCCAACAACGAATCCCAAAACAAGTATTAAAGTCGCTAAAAACAGACGCATATATACACCCCAGTAAAATTATTCCGTAAATAAATAAACCAATAGACAATTCCGTAAATAAATAAACTAATAAACAAGTGAAGAAAAGGTATTCGGAAGAGCGGTCGGACTGACAAGCGAGAGCACACACACGCACACACGCACCCCAAATACCGATTGCAGAGCGACAAGAAAAAACTCTAATTCTGACTGGGACTCTGAATAGAGCCTTCGAAGCAAGTTAAATTTTATCAATTGTTTGCCCAAAGCGGAGGCAGAATTTCAAGACGATTTTTTACGCGGATATTCGAGGAAAGGGGGAAATGACAAAAGGAAATTAATTAAGAAACTGGATAAGTAGATTAAAGATGGAGAGGGAAAGAGTAGGGGAAGAAGATGAAGAAATAAAGGAATTACAAGGGAAAAAGTCAGTGATAAAACAGGGAGTAGAGATAGGGTTGGCAACATGAAAAATAATCGGGGGAAAAGGGAAAGAACAGACCAAATGATGGACGGTGGACGCAGGGAAGGCGTAAAGAGGAAGTATGCTTTCAAGAATACCGCCAGATTCTCAATGGCATTCTTAGGAATACGCTTTCCTGTAAAATATACTTGCCAAAGGTCTCTCTCTCTCTCTCTCTCTCTCTCTCTCTCTCTCTCTCTCTCTCTCTCTCTCTCTCTCTCTCTCTCTCTCTCTCTCGTTTTATTGTTTAGGGTCCATATTATATACAGGCATTTATATAAAAATAATATTCATATACTACTGTAAGCGACCTGTCAAAAATGACAGCTAGTTATTTAAATAGATATGCACACAGATTCAATCGTTCCCACTACCTCCCACAAGGGTATAACTACTCCCTCTCCCCTTTACCCGAAGGTCGGGGGAGACCGAGTAGTCATAGGTTTGACAATGCCAATCAGCGTGGCAATATATATATATATATATATATATATATATATATATATATATGTATATATATATATATATATATATATATATATATATATATATATATATATATAGCTTGACACTTGTTCTATTTTATATAGGAAGATAATATACATATAAATATGCGTGCGTGTGTCTGTCTGAGTACAAGGGCATGAGCGCGCACGTGTAAACAATAAGTGTGCCTCTGAAAGACGTATGTCACCACGCGAATTTTCCTTTCATACGCTTACCATCAGATAGTTTGGATAACCAACGCAAATGACAATAGAAGCAAACCAAAGCAAAGATAAGGTGAAATAAAAATTGCCATCTTATTCCTTTTGGTTTTAGATAGAGCTGTGATTGGCGAAGGCCTTGTAAAAGTGAAAGGAGTTCGGAGTGGAAGCTACAAATATTTATCAATATTGCAAGCCTCTCTCTCTCTCTCTCTCTCTCTCTCTCTCTCTCTCTCTCTCTCTCTCTCTCTCTCTCTCTCTCTCTCTCTCTCTTTAAAATATACACACAATTATAATAATTTTACCCATATACATATAAATATTCATATACAGTATATATATGTATATACATATATATATACATATATATATATACATATATATATACATATATATATATATATATATATATACATATATATATATGCATATATATATATATATATATATATATATATCTGTATATATATGTATATATATATTTATATATATATACATATATATTATGTATTATATGCATACAATTTACATGCCTGTATGCCCATATACCTTATCACAAAAAACAGCATAGCCTGGATAATGCATATCGAAAATTATTGTCACAAACTATAAAGTGACAATAATTTCCACTTTAAAAAGAAGAAGAAGAAGAAGAAGAAGAAGAAGAAGAAGAAGAAGAGGGAGTCGTTAAAAGGAGAAGCAATTTATGATCCCCATCTAAGAGGGACTGTAGATTTTCCCATTCCGATGAAAGCCTGCAGTTTTATTCCCCTTTATAAGTTTATCCTGTCTAAGTAACCTTTGTTATTTTTCAAGGGTAATAAATAATTTCATCTCTTCGTAGATAAACATTCCTATGTAAAACTCTGTTGACAAAAAAAAAAAAAAAAAAAAAAAAAAAAAAAAAAAAAAAAAGTTTATCCAGTCTACATTGGTTCTACCATATACGTAACCTTTGCTATTTCTCAGAATACTAAAAAATTTCATCCTTTCGAAGATAAACATTCCAATGTAAAAGTCTGTTGACAATGGGAAAAAAAAAAGTTTATCCAGTCTACATTGGTTCTATCACCTAAGTAACCTTTGTTATTTTTCAGGGTAATAAATAATTTCATATATTCGTAGATAAACATTCCTATTTAAAAATCTGTTGAAAAAAAAGGTTTATCCAGTCTACATTGGTTCTATCACCTAAGTAACCTTTGTTATTTTTCAGGGTAATAAATAATTTCATATATTCGTAGATAAACATTCCTATTTAAAAATCTGTTGAAAAAAAAGGTTTATCCAGTCTACATTGGTTCTATCACCTAAGTAACCTTTGTTATTTTTCAGGGTAATAAATAATTTCATATATTCGTAGATAAACATTCCTATTTAAAAATCTGTTGAAAAAAAAGGTTTATCCAGTCTACATTGGTTCTATCACCTAAGTAACCTTTGTTATTTTTCAGGGTAATAAATAATTTCATATATTCGTAGATAAATATTCCTATTTAAAAATCTGTTGAAAAAAAAAGTTTATCCAGTCTACATTGGTTTTATCATGTAAGTAACCTTAGCTATTTTTCAGGATAATAAATCATTTCATCTCTTCGTAGATAAACATTGCCATGAAAAGTCTGTTGACAAAAAAAAAAAAAAAAAAAAAAAAAAAAAAAAATTATCCAGTCTACATTGGTTTTATCATGTAAGTAACCTTTGCTATTTTTCAGGATAATAAATCATATCATCTCTTCGTACATAAACATTGCCATGAAAAATCTGTTGACAAAAAAAACAAAAAGTTTATCCAGTCTGCATTGGTTTTACGATGTAAGTAACCTTAGCTATTTTTCAGCGTAATAAATGCTTTCACCTCTTCGTAGATATACGTAGCCATGTAAAAATGTTTAAGAAATAAGTAAAAACTAATTTCCTAAATGTGTAATGAATATCCTTCTGTTCTGATCAATCATTTATACCAAGTGAGCCAAAGAGATTTCGTCCACCCAAGTCTCAAAGGAAAATATTTTTGTCATATTTTTTTTTTCATGTCACAAAAGACACGTCAGTGTTAAGTCTCAAAGGAAATGATATTTTTTCCGTATTTTTTCAAGCCACAAAAGACAACATTGACGTATTATTCAACAGACCTTGATGAAATACATGCATAGGTAATGGAAACTAAGAAATAATCACAAATAAATCTCAAGTTGAGAAACATGTCGAAGGAAAGAAACCAAGAAATTTCAAGGAAGAATACATGAAATTTCAAGGAAGAATACAAGAAATTTCAAGGAAGAATACAGGAAATTTCAAGGAAGAATACGGGACATTTCAAGGAAGAATACAGGAAATTTAAGGAAGAATACATGAAATTTCAAGGAAGAATACGGGACATTTCAAGGAAGAATACAGGAAATTTAAGGAAGAATACATGAAATTTCAAGGAAGAATACGGGACATTTCAAGGAAGAATACAGGGGAAATAAAGACAAAACCGAATCTTCAGTTGTTTCTAAGAAATTTTCTATTCCCATTTTTTCATATGTTTTTTTTTCAAGGAATAGTATCCTTTAAAATCTTCCAAAGAGAATAAAAGAAAAATGCAGTTACAAATATTCCGGAAAATCTGTCTGCATCAGTTTTAGAAAAAAAAAATCTAGTTTTTTATGGAAAACGGAATATTACTTTATAAAACTCTAAGAAATTACTATGTTATTCGTAACATACATAACAATAAAAACTTTTAAAATAAATAATAATAATAATGCTAAAATGAATATTATCTCATAGTCAATGAGTAAAGTCTAATCTAACAGTCATTGATAGAATCATAGGTAAACTACTGCATCGTGATCTTTATATTTTAACTCTTTAATGCAAATAGAGAATAAGGTAATCAATCAACATAAAAATCACTTGCAAAATTCCTTCTAGATAAAAAAAAACCTATGCTTACTTACAAGTTACAACCACCTACACAAATTGATGGAGTAAAATTGGTGATCTAAAAAACATATAATAATAATGATGATGATAATAATAATAATAATAATAATAATAATAATAAATGATACAATTCTAATTGGTGAAAATACAATTCAAATTACTAGAAAATAAGAGTAATTAATAATCTAGGAACAAGAGAAGTTTTGATCTCCTATGATTGAACCTGGAATAAATACTCAAATAAATTTCAAAAAGAACTATATTCTAAGAAATACATGAACATTGATTCACTTTATGTCATGTATTTGTATATTGTATTTCTATTTTTCCTTAGAAGTCGATGGAAAACGCACAAGAAATGTCTCTCAGAAAGACCCACAGATAATGTTTACAAATCTGAGAGCCTATATTTCCGTTTTTTCGTAGAATTTGCCCGTCTCAGTGTCCATACAA
>NC_090726.1:185982128-185997128 GCF_036898095.1 Palaemon carinicauda
TATATATATATATATATATATATATATATGTATATATATTATATATATATATATATTTTATATATATAATATATATATATATATATACATATATATATATATTATATATATATATATATATATATATATATATATATATATATATATATATATATGCAGTCTCTACTGAAGGTGGCATCCGCGGATCAAAAAGCTAAATGAACCTTTGAACGTTATCTAAAAAAAACTGGAGAACATGCTTTAAGAAAAGATAAAAAAGCTTAAAAAATCCAGTAACATAGCGTGACATGTGCGAGTTTAGAAAAAAAGAATGTATTTTAAAAACAAAACAGACAGGGAAAATAATAAATGATAAAACAAATTCTGAGAAAAATGGAAAACCATGGCAGACCACCGCGTGGAGGAGCTTGAAAATTTAATTTTTGAGGTGAAGTGAAAATGTCGAGTCGTATAAATAATGCCGTATCATTAAGAACTACGCTACTGTTACGATGGCTTTATATTTATTAAAAATAACTCTATAAAGTTGTTTGTTATAAGAGTAGAGTTATGCTTGTCAAGGATCTTTGTTATAGTGCAAAAATAATAATAATAATAATAATAATAATAATAACAATAATAATAGTAATAATAATACTTATAATAATAATAATACTTATAATAATAATAATAATAATAATAATAATAATAATAATGATAATAATAATAATAACATTCAAATGAATAAGTCGTATATACTTGGAAGTTTTTTGTCTAAACAAGAAAAGAAAAGTATGGGCATTCGGTAAGTATCAATTCGAAGGTTTGCTGTAAAGAATAAATAATGAATTAAGACCCAATAATAATAATATTTACATAGCTATTAACACACATTTAAGGCAATATTACAGAGACAAATGTTTTAGGGTTAATCTTTTTCTAAATGAGTTCAAATTAAATAATTAGCTATATGACTTGGAATGATTCTTAAGAGAGAGAGAGAGAGAGAGAGAGAGAGAGAGAGAGAGAGAGAGAGAGAGAGAGAGAGAGAGAGAGAGATGCTCTTTTTCTGTCTCTTAATATTATTCCTATTATTATTCTTTCCAATAAAAATTGTCATAATGCACTTCACCGCATGGATCTTGATTTTGTTGACAAAAGAGAGAGAGAGAGAGAGAGAGAGAGAGAGAGAGAGAGAGAGAGAGAGAGAGAGAGAGAGAGAGAGAGAGATGCTCTTTTTCTCTCTTAATATTAATCCTATTATTATTCTTTCCAATAAAAATTGTCATAATGCGCTTCACCGTATGAATCTTGAGTTTGTTGACAAAAGAGAGAGAGAGAGAGAGAGAGAGAGAGAGAGAGAGAGAGAGAGAGAGAGAGAGAGATGCTCTTTTTCTGTCTCTTTATATTATTCCTATTACTATTCTTTCCAATAAAAATTGTCATAATGCACTTTGCATGAATCTTGATTTTGTTGACGAGAGAGAGAGAGAGAGAGAGAGAGAGAGAGAGAGAGAGAGAGAGAGAGAGAGAGAGAGAGATGCTCTTTTTCTGTCTCTTTATATTATTCCTATTACTATTCTTTCCAATAAAAATTGTCATAATGCACTTCGCATGAATCTTGATTTTGTTGACGAGAGAGAGAGAGAGAGAGAGAGAGAGAGAGAGAGAGAGAGAGAGAGAGCGAGAGAGAGAGAGTTAATCATGTGACTAAGCTTCCAACGTATATCAAAATATCTACAGGTCATCAACTTGACTACAGCATGATGTACTTGTAGACAGACATGCCGTCTCCGTATACAATTTCCCTGGCACCAACCCCTCGAGACGCAGGGACCCACGTGTCCTGAGTTCGAATGTCGACAAAGTGACAATAGAATTTCATTTGCCAATTGGAAATGAGAATTCCCAATGATGAAACTATAGCAAATAGAAAATAAGAAAGACACCATGCATGAATTCTATATTACTCTATATTACTTTAAAAAAAAAAAAAAAGAATCGTTCCTTGAATATTAGTATGGAAACTACAGCAAAGAGGAAATGATAAAGATAGCATGGATGAGTGATATATTATTGTGATGTTAAAAAAAAAAAAGTAATATTCCTTAAAAAACATCATTATAAAAAAAACCTTAAAGATGCGCATTTTCTATAACTTTCGTGGAACGTGCAAAAAATATCGTTCCTTAATAATGAGCATTTTTCAAAAAAAAAAAAAAAAAAAAAATCCTTAAAATGCGTATTTCCAATACCTTAGGTGGAAACTGCAATAAAAGTTGTTCCTTAAAAAATATTTTCAAAAATAAAAATCCTTAAAAATGCGCATTTACAATAGCTTTCATGGAACGTACAAATTCTGTTCCATTTGTTTCTTTATAGTTTATATCATTTCATACAATGCAGTTCTGTTAATTATAACTCCCTCCATTTCACCTCCAAAAGTATAATTATGAACACCCACAGGTATAATTGTGAACTCCATAACAATAACTTTAACCCCACTTGTGCAAAACAACAACACAACCCCATTTGTAACCAAGACACGAGTTGTCAACTAAATCCCTTCTAGTTAAAACCACACAGCAGACGTCCTAATTCCAAGAAAATCCTTCAAAACTAAGCATAATGATACAGAGACCAGAATGGGACGCGAACTGCATACAAAAGGGGCTAATATCGAAACCTATTAAAACATAAACTGCGCTGCATATCAGGGGGAACATTTTGCACCCCAGTTGTAACAAGGAAGAAAGAAAAAATTAAGAAAATTGGCAAATGTGAAATCTACGCCGGTTTGCACCAATTGCTTAAAACAGATGGACTTGCATTCACCTTCTATAATGCCTAATTACCTAAATTCTAACAGGGTGCTTTTATGCGTTATACGAAAGCAAAAGCATGTGCACCCTGCAACTAAAAAAGGAGTGGACGCATACAATAACTTGTATATGCTTTCATGTATACACTGTGTATAGACATTCTTTTGGCACTATTTTATCTGGGACAGTGAATTATCGGCAATTGTTTACCCAGAGCAATCTTCTTAGCATAATGTAAGTGTGTTAAGAAACGACTCACTTCATTGTGTATAAAAAAAGTTATTATCCTTAAAAATTATAAAGTTTCTTATAGAGTTAAATAATACATCGAATTTTCATTTAGCCCTGGAGAACTTACCAACACAGAACTCCACCCACTTTGAATGATTTATTTCGAATATTACAACTCAGGACAAATACATCAACGTTCCTTAAAACACTCGATACACCAAAACCTATGAAAATTACTAAATTTTACTTACTACCTCCGCTAATGGATGACGAATGACTAGCTCACCAATTATTCAATGATTATAGTCCTCTTTCTATATAAAATAACTCTCTCTCACACACACACAATATTACGAATGCCAACCTTCCTACCCTTTTTAATCTTGATCCTAACCCCCTTTCTCCTAACCCTCGGAAACCCACCCAAGCCTAACCCCAATAATGATCCTAAACCTTCATCATATCTCCCTAACCAACTGACGATGACACCTTCTAACCCCTTCACCCTTTTCTTCTTCCTCTTCTTCTTCTTCCGGCAACCCTACAATACCCCTTTCCAGATCAAAATCCCTCCACCCCTCTCCCTCTCCCTCTCCCTCGACTCCCTACCTACGTCATTCACAGTCCCCGTCCATCCAACTACTCATCACTGCCCACCCTTCCTTCACCTCTCCTACTTTCTCCTGAGCGTCCAGTTAACAGCATCCAGCTAACCGGCATCTACCTGTCACTTACGGAGGAGGATCAGTTGCCGCTCTCCCTCTCCCACTCTCTCTCTCTCTTTCTCTTTCTCTCTCTACCTGGCGTAGATACGCACGTCCGTCCAATCACTTTCGGCCGGACAGCCGAGTGGTTGTATCTCTTCATTGATTCGGCTCCCGTCCATTTTTTCCAAGGGAGAGAAGGGACTTCATCCTGTCGCAACCCTCCTTCCTCCCCCTCCCCCTCCACTCCTTCCTCTCCCCCTTATCCTTACCTTTACTTTATCCTCACAGCAACCTGATCCTAATTAATTTTCCAGTTTTTCATTCGGAGGCCGATGGCATGAGAAATTTGTTCTCTCGTCTTGTTTCGCTAAACTTTGCCTGCGTCGTTGCCTTTACCTTAATAACAATCTATTGTCGAATTTTTCTTTTATTTTCATTTAGAAAGTTTTCGGATTTCCGCTAACCGTAAATTCAGTCTCAAATTCTTTACTGTGTTTCTTAAATTTCGATGTGATGATGTCTGCAGAGTATTTGGATTTCCTTTAAGTTTTATTTTAATTATGTTCACTGCAAAAAATCTATATAAAAAAGTTAACTTGATACGTCTGACTCCAAATAATAAAACACTAGCATCGCCAAAAAGGTACAATAAGATATAGGCAATCGATAAACTAAACAAACATATTTAAAAAAAAAAAAATTAAAAATAAAATAGAGATTATAAATAAATAGCCGAAGAATATTCAGCAAAGAGACTTGACGCTTTCCAGTAGGTTACTAGTAGCGCTAGCTTGAATCTTCAAGTATAAGAAACACTAAAATGCCAATAGCACTCCAACTAAATTCATAGCAAATACAGAGAAAAGACCTCAGATGTTGGGTTGCATGATAGCACAGCATCTTGAGAGTGAAGAATTCTAAGAAAACTATAACATAAACTTTGCAAGGTCCAGTGGCTGAGAAAAATGGCGGAGTGCCATACAGATTTATGTAATATCTAGTATATAGTATTGAAACAAAGAAACATTTTTTTTTGGGAGGGGGTCGAATCATGAAACATTTTCTGTTTTCATGATGTATTACACTTGTTATCAATAGGTATGAATTGATAAATCGAAGAGAATTAAACAATGTTCTATTTTCCATACTTAAATACAAATGAATTAATTATACGAGGCATTTTCTCTACGACTGAGATTAGGCAGTAAGAAAAATAACTTGACCTGAGTTTTTGAGATGAGAATTAGGAAGTTTTACTTTCTGAAGTAAAGATAAAGATGGGGGATTTTGCAAACACAAAATCAATTATTTCCTGAGATGGTAAAGGTAATTATGTGTAGAAATTCAAAGGAAATTCAACGCATTTTCATCTGAAACCCCGGTCTATCAATGGAATAATTATATAAAAAAGTAATACATAAACAAACACACACACACACACAAACACGCACACACACACATACACACACATATATATATATATATATATATATATATATATATATATATATATAAGAATTGCTTGTATTTTACATCTTTTCTTTTCATCGCACTTTCATATGAAGCCCCGTTCATCTATAAGATAAATATATATAAAAATAACACACGCATGTATGTATATATATATATATATATATATATATATATATATGTAAATATATATAATTTATTTATATATATATATATATATATATAACTTATATATATATACATATATAACATATATATATATATAATTTATATATATATATATGTATGTATATATATATATATATATATATATATATATATAAGCATTGCTTGTATATTAAATCTCTTCTCTTCCCTTCCTTGAGAAACTGAAGACTAGGAAGAACTGGGAAAACAAATATCCAGGGTTAACAAAAACCTTGAGATTATACTTAACCTGCTGACCTCCACCTTTTCAAAACATAATAACGATAAAGTACAATTGAAGCAAACCAATAATGTTTCTCTATAAGACAGACTGTGAATAAAACTTTATAATATTTTTGGATATTTCTATCCTAATCTCTTGAGAGTATGCATTAGTTTTCATGAGTGGTTAACACCGATATTTTATGTGGGCTTCATGTTCGCACGTGTTCTTGCTTTAAGAATAACATATTAATAATAATTAATAAAGTTTTTTTTTAAAATCGTATATCATTGTGTGATCTATATTTCATGTCAAATAGCATGGTATGTTTCTTTATCATGGAAGTTCTAATCGAACTTTTTCATCTAGTTAGAAGGGAATCAATAATATGATATATAAGTATGATATCAAATACAACTAAATCATTTTATCATATGATGGCTACGTGGGTATCATTGATTAAAATATTACAATTGCAAATTAACAAATAGTACATACTAATGATGCAAGGATATTTTTTTCGCCTTATGCCTCAAACTGTTCAAAAGTTCATAGCTAGACTAATCCAATTAAGGATGCGTAATCTCTCTCTCTCTCTCTCTCTCTCTCTCTCTCTCTCTCTCTCTCTCTCTCTCTCTCTCTCTCTCTCTCTACTGTATATGTGTATATATATACATACATATGCAAACATATATATATATATATATATATATATATATATATATATATATATACATATATATATATATCATATTCATATAATATTTGTGTGAGAGAGGTGTATATATGAATTATATATTACATACACATACACCTACATAGACACACACAAATATATATATATATATATATATATGCACATATATATATATATATATATATATATATATATATATATATATATATACAAATATATATGTATATATATGTATATATATATTCATTCAAATATTGTGTGCGTCAGAGAGAGAGAGAGAGAGAGAGAGAGAGAGAGAGAGAGAGAGAGAGAGAGAGTGAGAGACCAATGTATGTATGATACAATGTTACAGCCCCAATATTGCTTACGACTTGAGAACATGACAAATAAATTTTTGTGGTGAACATTGACATGCGTCAATATGGAAGTACTGATACAATATCAAAGAGTATAAACGACGCGACACTTCTAAAATAAATGAATCTAATATGCGCAATAAAATTCATATATCTAATATTTGTTAAGAGATATCAACTGAATTTACCAATTACTAATACTCCTTAGAAGACAAATAATAGACAGGAATCAACCCAGATAAGTGATTTCGATAATAACAAAATATTAATGCTTTGAAATTACAATCTGATAAGATGCTTTAATTATATAGCATCGCTGTTTTTGTAAATTTATTAGTGGTTGTGGTAAAACAAATAAGTATTAAATAATTACTGTCTTTATCGTGATAATAAATGGAAGTAAGCAAAAATCTTACCATAAATGGTGGAATGGTGGAAAACTGAAAATAAATATTTAAGTCTCTCTTTATAGTTTATAAATGAAAGACCTCTTTCAATGATGTTATTGTTATTAAAATATTGCTTATTAATTGTTCGTTACCTCTCTTGTAGTTTATTCTTTTTTTTCTTATTTCCTTTCCTCGCAAGGTTATTTTCCCCTATTGGAGACCTTTGGCTTATAGCACCCTGCTTATCCAATTAAGGTTGAATAATAATAATAATAATAATAATAATAATATAGATTATCATCAATCAGTAGTAGTAGTAGTAGTAGTAGCTAATCAAGCCCAACGTAAACCATACTAACAAATACACTTGAACAAACGATAAAGAAATTGAAGAAGACTAATAATGATTTCATCTAATTTCATATATGACTTTTTGCCTGTTGTTTCCGGCGACAAAAATATATGCTGTGAAATTCATCACTTTTTTATGATAAAATATAACTCATAATAATAGACACGAAATAATTATGACATACAGCCTTAAGAATAATAAAAAAAAATTTTAATTTGTAGTTAAGCATTAATGACGAAACAAAAATATGATAAAACAAATATATGGGTTTATATATTTGTTAGTAACTTTCAGCTCATTTACTGAAAGCTTAACAAATGCTAAATTGTCTGCCATGGGGAATACAACTTATTGAACTTTGAGACTCCTAAGGATTTTGGTAACACCAAAATTATTAACATCATTATTACTTGCTAAGCTACAACCATAATTGGAAAAGCAGAATGCTATAAGCTCAGGGAGCCCAACAGAGAAAATAGCCCAGTGAAGAAAGGAAACAAGGAAACATAACATGTTTCAAGAACAGTAACAACATTAAAATAAATATTTCCTATATATACTATAAAATCTTTAACAAATCAAGAATATAAATTAGATAGAATAGTATGCCAGAGTGTACCCTTAAGCAAGAGAACTCTGACCCAAGACAGTGGAAGGCCATGGTACAAAGGCTATGGCACTACCCAAGACTAAAAAACAATGGTTTGATTTTGGAGTGTCCTTCTCCTAGAAGAGCTGCTTACCAAAGATTAAGGTCTCTTCTACCCTTACCAAGAGGAAAGTGGCCACTGAACAATTACAGTGCAGTAGTTAACCCCTTGGGTGAAGAATTGTGACTGGTTTGGATTTAGACGGCTTTTCTGTGTATTTAACTTATGAATTTCAAAGTATCCGTTGCCCATGTTAATACAGTAAATAGCTACATACAGCCCATTATAAAGAAAATAAATGAGGGGATTTGTTACTGTGTGTTTATTATCCTCTTTTATCAGTCAAAAAAGCACGGTTTCGACCTATCTACTTTTAACTGATTTAATGCAATACATTAGGTTATCGATGTCAGCATCTGATTTGGGAAAATAAAGGTATTAGTGCTTTTAATAAGAGATCGAAATTTTATATCCTTTGAAAGATTCAATTAAAACGCTGTTAAGCCACGTTAGTTAATTACCTAGTTTACTTGTTTACACAGCTTCAGCGAAACATGCTTCATAACAAATGATAATATCCTTAAATTTTTTTTAGCTTGATTTCGTTTTGCTTCTAGAAATAGTTTAATGATAACTTGTAGCCTATAACAACTGCATTTTAGATATTTGAACTTTGATAAATGATAACTTGTATCCTATAACAACTGCATTTTGGATATTTGAACTTTGTTATAATCGGGACAGAAATTTTGATAGTTATTTATCACAAGCATTTTGCACATGCTGTTGCTGAAAATCCCTGTCGCTATTGGCTGTGAATATTGTAACTGTTCTATAACACATATTTCCTAAACAAGCTAGTAGGGAAAGGTAAAACGACACTCTTAACTCATGATCATCTCATATACCTCTTACAAATTATAAAAGAAAAAGCAAGCTCTACTCAAATATTTTTTCATTCTTTCCTTAGCCCTATCATGCCAAGGAGTTTCACCATTCAACCATAGAATCATTTCGTGTCCGAGTCTAGAGACATTAAGAAAATCTGTGTATTCCTTATGAAAAAAAAAAGTGTTTATCAACAGTGCTTTATCTTCACATGAAATTAGCACCTGAATTATTTATAAATTATACCAATCTCCTCTCTTAAATCTTTCGAAATACCTAATGAAAGACTGAAGATCACAATTATAAATTCAAAAGTCTATGGCTAAACAACTTTCGCTTCCTATAGTTGCAACTTGCTAAAAACTTAGGACACGATAAGAAAAATATTTTTCTTAATTCAAGACTTATTGCTATTATCGCAAAATAATACTTTGAACAATAAAGAAATTATTGAAGGTTAAACATAACTGTATTTATTTTTTTATTACATAAATCATCCCTACTTCTCTTCTGGAACTTGTAACTTTCTCAACGTTGCAGCTCGGAAATGCTGTTAAATAGATTAGGGTGAAAGTTATGGTAAACATGTAAGCCTCCACAACCTTCTCTCTCTCTCTCTCTCTCTCTCTCTCTCTCTCTCTCTCTCTCTCTCTCTCTCTCTCTCTCTCTCTCTCTCTCTATCAATATCACCTACTTACTAGCATGCTTATCTCTACGTGTAATACCCACACGTCCATATATGTGCTCCTGACAAGGGCAAGATTCTAACATCTGAGTCGAAAGAAAACTGACATTTACTCTAAACTACTACAAGGATATCTTGATATAAAAAAATCATGTGTTCTAACTACGCTGTGTATATATATATATATATATATATATATATATATATATATATATATATATATATATATATATATATGTGTGTGTGTGTGTGTGTGTGTGTGAGTGTGTGTGTGTGTGTGTAAAATAAAAAAGGCTATTCAACTAAGCAGTAATTATCTACATCGCTTAAGCCGGCAAATTTGGGATTTTCTTTCTGATTGCTAGTCACTCAGTACAATTTAATTTTTTGTGTATTTCAGTTTTAAGACACCTTAGTTTTGCTTATAATGTTTTGTCTTTTTTAGCTCTGAGATAGGATGCGTCTGGAAACGTCGGCATCAATAAATATGAGAGATGTTGTCCAGAATATTCGTTTCCCTTTTTATTTTATCTCTGAAGCTCGCCAGGGGATACGTCCTTCCTCAATAAATATATATATATATATATATATATATATATATATATATATATATATATGTGTGTGTGTGTGTGTGTGAGTGTGTGTGTGTATATATACACACACATACATATATATATATATATATATATATATATATATATATATATATACATATATATATATATATATGTATATATATATATATATATATATATATATATATATATATATGGGCTATATTAAAAGACAAATTCCGATTTTTTATCATATTGTATTGATCACAAAGCTGCAATAAATGTAGCTTGCATTGTTATTCTACAAAAATATATGTTAGTAACATAAAAAGCGTTGAAGTGGTCATGGTGCATGCAAAAACACTGCAAGACCTATGCCTTATCAAAGATCATTTGACAAGGACTTTTAAAAGGGTATCTTACAAAAAATACCCACAAAACTGCATTTATATAGCATTATCAAAGATATCAATAAGTTAATTGCAGTTATATATATATATATATATATATACATATGTATGTATATATACATATATATATATATATATATATACATATATATATATACTGTACATACATACATATATATGTGTATATATATATACATATATATGTATGTATATGTGTATATTTGTATGTATGTGTATATATACACACACACATATATATATATATATATATATATGTATATATATATATATATATATATAATAATATAGTTATTATTATTATATTTTATAATAATACAGTTGACTTATTGTTATCTTTTATAATGCTATATAAATTCAGCTTTGTGGGTACTTTTTGTAAGATACCCTTTTAGAAGCCCTTGTTAAATATTTGATGATGCTTAGGCCTTGCAATTTTTTAACCATGCACCATCATCACTTCAACTTTTATGTTACTAACAGATTTTTGTAGAACATCAATGTATGCTAGATTTATTGCACCTTTGTGATCACAACATTAAATACAACAAAAAATCTGAATTTGGTCCTACAAAGTTTTTTAATATAGTTTCAGGATATTTGAAACAATTTCATGGGGATTTCATATCGACTGATGCCTGTCAATATATTTATGGAAGCTTTATACCATATGAAGCTTTTTTAGCCGAAAAGATTGACGCTTCTGTTATACAACTCTTTTTTTCTTTTGCTTCAAGTGTATCTCTCATAATAAGATCCGTAAAATTTTTGTGGGCATAATATTTCTTACAAGACGTTTATATTTCACACAAAGGACTGAAATTGCAGTAATTACTGTAATTATTGATAACGTTGCATCATCATTCCTCCCACTGATTGTTCCACTACCACTCCTTTATCCAGTCATACAATACAAAGCATGGTAAGCCAATCACCGAACATTTTTCAATCGTTTCATTACCCTCCTTGGATTCTTAACTATCATTTTCACCGGTCTTCTCTTAATCACTTTAACTCTCCCTGGTCTATAGTCATTTGCAACCTCCTTTCTTCTATCCTCCCGAAGACCAAAAAATCATCTCATTCCGTCTACCCAAGGATACATTCGCTAGAGACAACATCTCTCCATTTGCATATGTTATTCTGATGTTTTTCTATTTCGTTTCTCACGAGTCTAACAAACTCATCGTCAACAACATCAACAACGAAAACAAATGCAGCCGTTTCTGATACACTACACGACAAAGTTTTGAGACATGTCTGGGGTTTGGCCAGTTTTCTTCGCCCTGCTGGCCAGTGCAGATTTGTGATGGCAGGACACTTTTGCCTGATCGCTCAAAGCAAACCTATCTAGTATGGTGTCCCTGACTAGTACAGCTTTGCTGGTTATAGGGATACACAAACCCTTTCACCACCTTAGGTATCACCACAAACAAACGCATACATATGTATATATTTGACACCATAGAAGCCCAAATGCTCATGCAAAATAGAGGGATTAATGTTATGCTTTAAGAGATCAACATGCTATTGATTAGCGCGTCTTCTGTAGTTTTCAAGGTTTTTTTTTTTTTTTTTTTTTTTGGAGGGGAGGGGCTTTTACTGCAAAGATTCAGCAATTGATAGATGAATGCAGCTGCGATTGTGTGTAGCTTTTCTCTGATTCCACGGCTTAATGGCGTATATACACAAGTATATTCATATATACATCCATACGTAATAATATGTTTATGTGAATGCATACACACACCCACACACACACATATATATGTGTATGTATATATATATATATATATATATAAACATATTTCACACACACACACATTTATATATATATATATATATATATATATATATATAGAATAAACATATTTCACACACACACACATTTATATATATATATATATATATATATGTATATATATATATATATATAACATATATGTGTGTGTGTGTTAGAATACATGTGTGTATATATGTATATGTATGTATATATATATATATATATGTGTGTGTGTATTTAATATAATATATAATATTTTATATATATATATATATATATATACATATGTGTGTATATATAATATAATATAAAATAATATATATATATACATATATATACATATAAATATATATATATATATATATATATATATGTATATATATATATATATATATATAGTGTGTATATTCGTAGAAGTTAGAGAGCTCATGTGTCTCTCACTCATCAATTATCCGTACATTCATTAACTCAGCTTATACAAGCGAAGCTCCAATCTTGTCCGAGATATTTAACTTCAGTCGCCAAACAATATGTTAAATATATATACATGCGAACCTGATCGATATAAATCACGGCTTGCAATTCGTATAATTAGCTTTCAGTTTGTCCAATCCTTCCCAGAAAGCACTGCTCTCAATCACTTATGATTAAATTACCAGCATCGTAATCGCTTTATTAATCCTATATATCAAATACAGAGAAAGAGAGAGAGAGAGAGAGAGAGAGAGAGAGAGAGAGAGAGAGAGATTATATTGTACAAACAACCCCTATACTAAAGGCACAATATTTAAGTTTCTGAAACACTATTATGCATCCCAATGAATATGTGTGTATATATATATATATATATATATATACATACACACAAAAATTATATATATATATAACATATATGTATATCATATATGATATATATATTATATTATTATTATCATTACTATTATTATTATTTTTATTATTATTATTAATATTATTATTATTATTATGATATACATATATGTATATGTATATATATATATATATATATATATATATAGTGAACAGAAAGGATTCCTGCCTTATTCGGAGAGCCACCACATTGTGTATATACAAGTTTGAATCATCATATTCACATACGCCTATACATTAGCCGAGGACCCTATAAAAGACGCGCTTATACCCATACCCATAAAAGTAACCACAAGCACATCAGCACGAGAGTAAACACGAGCACGTGTACACACAAAAGCAAATTCACAAGCATTCATAACGTGGTCGAAGGCAAGGAGTATGACCCCTAAAACTTACCAATAAAATAAAACTTATAAAAACCGATATAAAAACGACATAACAAAGAAAACGAGAAGATAGATTAAAGAAAGTAAATGCTTGAGAATTTGATGTTTTCCATAAAGTGTGTGTGTGTGTGTGTGTGTGTGTGTGTGTTGTGTGTTGTATAGTACGTGTATTTGTTAAAATGGGAGTCGCCAATTTTCTGGAACCATTTGCAAAGGGATGGAATTATCGTAGACACCAGCGTACAGCTGTCTGTCTCAGAAGTGATTAGTTTCTCTTGTTAATGGTGAGGTGACTAACAACGAAGAATACTTCTTTTTTTCTATACTCTAGGCTAGGGTGTTGGTGTAATAGTTAGTGTACTAAGGTGTTCATGTAAGCTGCCAGATAAACGATAACCGGGTTATAATTTTTGGCTAATTATTTTTATTTTCTTATTTCGAAATTAATTTGTTTTCATTTCATTTTCTTAGTTTGCTTTGTCTGCTTATCATCATCATCATCATCATCATCATCTCCTCCTAGGCCTATTGACGCAAAGGGCCTCGGTTAGATTTCGCCAGTCGAGACGTCTCTATAAACCAGGAGATTCTTATGACTAAATCGATATTTTGTTTCCATTCGAGGATTTCATTCTGTGAAAACTAGCTTTTAAATGTGTATAAGGTAAGTAATAATAATAATAATAATAATAATAATAATAATAATAATAATAATAATAAACGGTAATATACTCATCAATAAAAAGTATTGTCTATAAATAAAAGTTTTATGTTTCAATAAGATTATTTATATAACTTTATTTATTACATTGAAAAAAACTACTTTATTCACGACTCATTGAAAGGAAATAATTCTCATTTTTCTTATAATTAGAAGACATAACAAGCATCAACTGTTCGTTTGTCAAAAGTACTCTACGATCATATCTATTGTAATGTAACTAAAAATGTCATTCAATTCTTACTCGAATGAAATAAAAGACGGTGATGTGTGATAAAATAATCTAAATACCAAAATATTCTGGGCTACATAATTAAATGCATAACCTTGAAAGATAGCAGTATCATTTCTATGAAAATAATCAAATGGAATTCACTAATTATCTATGATACCACCAAGGTATTTAAGAGTGAATGTACAATGCAAACTTGAACTAAATTTCTATTTTAACTTGATAGGTATGTATATAATGTCCGTAATATTGTAAATCATATATATATATATATATATATATATGTATGTATATACATACATACATACATAAATACAGTACACTGTACATACACAATATATATACTGTATATATATGTATGTATATATAT
>NC_090726.1:185999628-186009628 GCF_036898095.1 Palaemon carinicauda
CCAAGTAAAAAACTACAGTAATTATCATTATTACCCAAGTAAAAGCACTACAGTAATTATCATTATTACCCAAGTAAAAAACTACAGTAATTATCATTATTACCCAAGTAAAAGCACTACAGTAATTATCATTATTACCCAAGTAAAAAACTAGAGTAATTATCATTATTACCCAAGTAAAAGCACTACAGTAATTATCATTATTACCCAAGTAAAAAACTACAGTAATTATCATTATTACGCAAGTAAAAGCCCTACAGTAATTATCCTTATTACCCAAGTAAAAGCAAGAGGGATAAAAATCCGACCCTGCGTGACCACAAGGATAAGCCTTTTCCCGAATACTCCTCCATCATCCATCCAGGGATAACTGGATTATCTTATTCACTGACGACTGGAACGCATTTCCAGGATCGGGTCACCTTCCGGACTATATAATTTCCTTCCTTTCATCTGCTGACCCTCAGTAGTCGAGAAGTATTTTCTCTGGCAATAATTCTTTTTTATACAAGTATAAATTAACGTCTTTGGGATGTTGTTAATTTTATATTCATCGTGATTAGCAAGATACCTATGCCAATATTTCATGTTTTTATATAAAATAACATTCTCGGGGATGTTGATATTTTCACATTCATCGTGATTAGCTAGATATCTATGCCAATATTTCATGTTTTTATATAAAATAACATTCTCTGGGATGTTGATATTTTCATATTCATCGTGTTTAGCTAGATATCAATGCCAATATTTCATGTTTTTCTATAAAATAACATTCTCTGGAATGCTTATATTTTCATATTCGGTGGAATCATCAAAATGGTTGATATACATGTAGTACATGCACATCAAAATTAATTTTTTTTTGCGATATGTTTCTTTAAGATTTGCCCCGTACAGTTTTTTTTTTCGATAATTTTAAGCTTATTTTAAATATTTATATATAATTCTTTTACACTTACCATTCGGCCTTTCCTGTCCTAGAACAAATTACTAGACCAAGGACGAAGTTGGTTATTATTACAGAGAATAACCAAAAGCATTTCGCGTGTAATCATAAAATTTTGCTCTTATCTCAAATACTTTCAGATGGTCTTTCCTTAATAATTTTTCATTGCCAAAAGAATCTTAAGAATAGAACGAGAAATGAAAGGAACTTCCTTCATTAGACACAACTAGGTTTATCAATAAGTGAAGTATTGCCTAAGATAACAATCCATGAAGAATTAAAACCATATTATATATGTAAAAAAAATTAATGTGCAGTAAATAGTTACTAATACAAAAGCCATTAAATATTGAAATTTGTTGAAACAACTAGTTTTCCCTGACTTGAAATTTCAAAATGTCTACCATCTGAATTGGGCAAATATTTCGTTTCATAATACACTCGTTTTCTCCATGATGAATTAATTGTTCAAATTTATTATTCTGAACATTATCTTTGTTATCACGGTTGTTAAACCTGACATAACTTGATCCTAATAAAGGCAAAAAACTAAACTGAAATATTTAAACTTGAAAATATATAAACTGAAAGATATAAACTTAAAATATATCAAAGTTTCACTATTTTCATATTGCTTGCTTTGTTATATTTTAATATAAATCATGATCTTGATTGGTAACCGATAACTCAACATCAAAAGATATCTTTAACTTTATATCATCTGACAGATGTGTCTTGCCATTAAAAGTCTTTCATTTTTTAATGTCAGTAACTTCTCAACCTTTTCTCTAATAATATTACTACATTTAAGATTTCAACTTCTGTCACGCTTTTTCTAAATCTTGAAATGAAGAGAATGAGCTGAGAGAGAGAGAGAGAGAGAGAGAGAGAGAGAGAGAGAGATGGCTTTAATCCAAAGCAACACCTTTGTTATTTTAAAAGGTCGTAGAATACAGCAAAAAATATTGTTCTTGTGTAGGTACATACACTTATATACATACATAACTAGTCCACTGCAGGAAAAAGGCATCGGACATGTGGCCACTTTCATCATTAGTGACTATTGGTGATGGTGGGAGACATTAGTCTGATCGCTCACAGCAAAACAGCCTAGTATGGGTGGCCTTGACTAGTACAGATTTGTTGATAATGGCAATACACATACCATTTCACCCTATTAAGCTATTTCCACATAGATACATATATGGAAGACCGTGATTTAGACACACAGCGATTTAAGCACTTTTCTTTGAATGCCACTGGATCCCTATACTGTAGAATTACGTACTTCCAATTCAACAACTTGGTGAGTCAAGGCTAGAATGAAGATCTCCAGGGAGTTAACAAATTCTGCCATATACTAGTTCATAAAAAAATAGATGTGAGCAAGAGTAAGGTTACGAGACAGGAATAAATATAGTAGCCTAGTATACGCAACCCGTAAAAATGACGGCTAAATATTTAGATATATATGCACACACACGCACACAGATAAATTCCTTTCCATCCCCTCCTCCTATCCTAGTTTCGGCAATTTGTGGGAAACTGTTATTTTCCGGGTGGCTGTCGTTCAGCGTGACAAGATATACATACATATATATATATATATATATATACATACATATATATATATATATATATATACATATATATACATATATATGTATATAGATATATATATATATATATGTATATATATATATATAATTTATATATATACATATATATGTATATATATATATATATATATATATATATGCTAAGCTACAACCCTACTTGGAAAAGCACGATGCTATAAGCTCAGGGGCTCCAATAGGGATAATAGCTCAGTGAGGAAGGGAAACAAAGAAATATGAAATATTTCAAGAAGATCAACAACATCAAAATAGATATCCTATATAAACTATAAAAACTTTAACAAAACAAGAGGAAGATAAATAAGATAGAATAGTGTGCCCGAGTGCACCCTCAAGGAAGAGAACTCTAACCCAAGACAGTAGAAGACCATGGTACAGAGGCTATGGCACTACCCAAGATTAGAGAAGAATGGTTTGATTTTGGAGTGTCCTTCTCCTAGAAGAGCTGGTTACCATAGCTAAAGAGTCTCTTCTACCCTTACAAAGAGGAAAGTAGCCACTGAACAATTTCAGTGTAGTAAGAAGAATTGTTTGGTAATCTCAGTGTTATCGGGTATATAAGGACAGAGGAGAACATGTAAAGAATAGGCCAGACTATTCGGTGTGTGTGTGTGTGTTTGTGTGTGTGCGTGTGTAAGCAAAGGGAAAATTAACCGTAACCAGAGAGAAGAATCCAACGTAGGACTGTCTGGCCTGTCAAAAGACCCCATAACCCTCTAGCGGTAGTATCTCAACGGGTGGCTGGTGCCCCGGCCAATCTACTACCTACTATATATATATATATATATATATGTGTGTGTATGTGTGTACGCTCTCGTGCGCACCCACCCACCCACACACACACACACACATATATACATATATATATATATATATATATATAATATATATATATATATATATATATACTTACTCTTAATTATATAGGGGAGATTATGGGAGGATACAAGCGGTGGGTTATAAGATATGAAGCAAAAAAGATGATCGGATGTGGGCACTAGATTGGTTTAAAGGCAACCCATGAATGGCAGAGGACAGGAACAGTGACAATTGCCCTATCAAGCAGGAAAATGTCTTAGAGAATGACCATATTTACATATGATTAGCGCTCAAGCCCCTTCTCCACCCAAGCTAGGACAAAAGAGGATCAGGCAATGGCTGCTGATGAGTCAGCAGATAGATCTAGAGGCTTTCTCAAATCCCCTGTTGCTAGCTCACAAAAATGGTGAGATTGAGGTTGCAGCTACCAAAGGAACTAATGAGTTTGTGCGGGACTCGAACTGCAGTCTGGCGATCACTAGGCAAGAACGTTACCTACAGGCCAACACAAACCTAACAGGCTTCAACTGTCTCATCATTAACCAGAGGCTTTAAGAATAAGTCAAGACAACGATACCTATCACATTTATAATTTCAATGCATAACCTTGACCCTGGATGAATGACGTCCCTACTTCCTAACCCTCTACCACCCACACATTCAAAGTGCTATGGGCGTGGGGGCGTACAATTGGTCTAGTAAAAGTAAAGCTTTATTTCCAATAACATTAACAATTATCTATTTGAAATGTAGTAAAAAACATTATTTGTTTGTCTAGTTACTACTAACAGATACATGAATTGAGAAGGATCATTGGAAGAAGAATGTCAAGCAAATTGACAGATCTATTAACTTATATCCAAATTGCATAAGAACTACATGTTAAGGAAACCCCAAATTAAAGTATTTAGTAACTATCAACAAATAAGGAATTTCATCACCATCTAAAGTATTTCAAAATGTGGGCGAACTTTCTCTGGAAATATTTTCATAATCTGTCCTTCTCTTCATCACCATTCAAAATTATTAATTATAAAATTAGTTATATAACCTTAAGAATAACTGGAGTACTTTTCGTACCTCTTTTATTTAAACAGTTATATGTAAGACTCACTTGTTAGTCAATATCGTACCCTACTAAACAAATAACAGTGAAAAACTAAATAAATAATAATTCTAACTAATATTAAGCACAAAGCCCCAAACCAACCAACCCCACCTCCAAAATACAAAAAAAAAAAAATATCTACCTACTAAACAAATAACAAACAAAAAACTATAATAATTATAACTTAATATATGGTACAATGCCCCAACCCAACCAACCGAACCTCGAAAAAAAAAAATAATAATCTAGATTATCACCTAAACCCCTATCAATCTATTCCACATCCTTGGAGATTTCGATTACCCCCATCGTTACCATCCCCCCTTAATAAAAATAATAAACAATCTAAAGTATCACCTGAACCCCCGTCAATCTATCCCACATCCTTGGAGATTTCGATTCGCCCCGACGTTACCATCCCCCCCCCCCACCCCCTTAATAAAAGGCAAACCGCAAGGAGACTCCGTCTAGCCGATGGCTCCTACATCGGAACCCCGTGCGCAGCAAAGCACGCCCGACAAAGGCCCGCTCCACCACCAGATCCCATCAACTTATAGATGCCAAGGCTACCGGCGTCCGGGGAGTGATGGAAGCCATTCTCCCGTGTGTGAAAAGCATATCAAAGGATAAGGACCCAAATAATGTCCATGATATAAAGCATAATGGGCGGATCAAGGGAATGCTTCCGAAAGCATACCGCGGACAAAGACACAAAGAAACAATCAGAAAGAGAAAAATGGTATAAACTTCAATCTCATTAGCTTTAAAATAAAAAGGGAACGCTTCGCGCGTTCGATAGTGAATTCTTGGATTAGCATGAATATAAGAACTATGATAATAACTCTTATATAAAAACATTGTTAAGTGATTCTTTATAGTATATCATTATACAACAGTCAGATAGATAAATAGATAAATAGACTGAAATGTAGATAGATAGCCTGATGGATTGATATATATTAACGTTGTATGTACATTTGATTATAGAATATTCGCGTAATCAATTGCTTCACGTAAAAAGATTTCGATTAGATCAGTTATTCATGGAAACGAGAAATTCTAGAGAGAGAGAGAGAGAGAGAGAGAGAGAGAGAGAGAGAGAGAGAGAGAGAGAGAGAGAGAGAGAGAGAGAGAGAGAGAGAGAGAGTTACCACTGGCCTGTTGCTCCATAGCCATAGACCACGTGTGCAACACCTGCCTTCGGGTCAGCCCTGGAAACCCTACATTCTCTCCTGCCAACCCCTTCTTCTTTCATCATTATGCGGCTATGCAAGTTTTGAGGGTTCAGGGGAACGAGTGGGGGTGGGTTGAGGGTTCAGGGGGAGAGAGAGGTTGGGAAGGGGGGGGGGAGGGTTGAATGGTGTGCTATTGTTACCTGCGGAAAAGAGGACCAATACCTGATAACTAATTCATAGGTCCTATATCAAATTCCTTTATAAGAAATCGTATCACATTTTATAATACACATGGTATCGGGTAGAGAGAGATATTCATAGATCCATAGAAACGTTTGAATAAATATTTTCACATAGAGAGAATTAATGCTTTGGGAATTTCGAAATTCGGAAAATAAAAATATTTACAGGTTTTCGCATATTTTATTTTTTTCTGCTGAGAAATATAATTGCGAATAAGATAAGAATCCCATCTTCCACCTTTTAATATATAAGGTATTCCCCATTAATATTAATTCCTACATTTACCCAAGATTTAGATAGGGAAAATGCAAAAATTAATATCAATAGGGGATACCTTAACAACTCGAGATTTGCAGATGACACAGTTCTGTTTAGTAACTCATGGGAGGAATTCCAAAAGATGATAGATTAGAATAGAGAAAGCAGAGATGTGGAACTGGAAATGAATATGAGTAAAACTAAGATAACGTTCAATGAAAATGTAGAGACAACAAATAAGGGTTATGGACGAACCTCTAGAGATTGTTAATGAATATACGTACTTAGGACAGACAGTAAGTGTTTCCCTAGGACACGAAACCGAAATTAAAAGGAGGATACGCATTAAATGGAAATCTTTTGGTAAACAAAATGAGATTATGAGAAGTAAAATGCCGCTTTCTCTAAAATGAAAAGTATTTTATCAGATGGTCCTACCAGAAAGGATGGTCCAAAGAAATGACAAGAACTTAAGAGGTAATAGATGGAAAATAACACGTGCAGGAAACATAACATGGCACATATTTTCTAATTCTAAGATCAACAGGATAGGGGAACATTGAAAATTTATATGCCCGTGCTTATAAACGCAGTATATTCTATCAAAATACAGAATAAAGCTTTAGAGCAAAACCAAGCAGTGATTTTAAAGCATTGACAAGAATAAAGTTAATAGTAGAGTTGGTGAGTTGATAGTGGAAACTCAAACTTATTTGTTAGTGAGGAGAATGGTCTTTAGGTTCTAGCATACCGAATATAGTAATGAAGAAAGAAGGTTCATGACCAAATAAATCATACGACAAGCAACAATCGTTCCAGAGTCGAGAGGTATCAAATCTGAAAAAATAAATGTGCCCTCAAAACATCACATTACTACCCAACCTATACTCATTATTCCAAGATGTGCGGGACAAAACGTAGAATTCCCTCAAGTTGTGACGAATATGAAACCACAAATTAGCGCCAATCATATATAAAGCATGTAGAAAAATTATTTTCATGTATTGAAGATGTAGGAAAATTTATTTCCAAGCACTGAAGAGTAACTTGTTCCGAATGTTCAATACGTAGATAACAGGAATTGCATAATACGGAGATACTAGGAATTGTTCAGTACGCAGATACCAAGAATTGTATAATACGGAGATACAAGGAATTATTCAATACGGAGATTCTAGGAATTGCTTAATACGGATATACCAGGAATTGCTTAATATGGAGATTCCAGGAATTGTTTAATACAGATATACCAGGGATTGCTCAATGTGGAGATTCCAGAAATTCTCAATACTGAAGCCAAGGAATTGTTAACTACGGAGATTCCAGAAATTGCACAATACTGAGACCAAAGAATTGTTAACTACGGAGATTCCAGAAACTGCTCAATACGGAGACCAAGGAATCGTTAAATAAAGATTCCAAGAATTGCTCAATACGGATATACCAGGAATTGCTAAATACGGAGATACAACAAATTGTTCAATACGGATATACCTGGAATTTCTCAATACAGTGACCAAGGAATTGTTTAAAACGGAGATTCCAGGAATTGCTTAATACGGATATACCAAGAATTGCTCAAAATGGAGATTCCAGAAATTGCTCAATACTGAGACCAAGGAATTGTTAACTACGGAGATTCCAGAAATTGCTCAATAGTGAGACCAAGGAATTGTTAACTAAGGAGATTCCAGAAATTGCTCAATAAAGAGACCGAGGAATTGTTTAATACGGAGATTCCAGAAATTGCTCAATACTGAGACCAAGGAATTGTTAACTACGGAGATTCCAGAAATTGCTCAATACTGAGACCAAGGAATTGTTAACTAAGGAGATTCAAGAAATTGCTCAATAAAGAGACCGAGGAATTGTTCAATACGAAGATTCCAGAAATTGCCCAATACGGAGACCAAGAATTGTTCAATAGGGAGATTCCAGAAATTGCTCAATATGGAGACCTGGGAATTATTCAATACGGAATTTCCAAAAATTGCTCAATACGGAGACCAAGAACTTGTTCAATACGGAGATTCCAGAAATTTCTCAATACGAAGACCAGG
Source organism: Palaemon carinicauda (assembly GCF_036898095.1). Classification (NCBI taxonomy): domain Eukaryota; kingdom Metazoa; phylum Arthropoda; class Malacostraca; order Decapoda; family Palaemonidae; genus Palaemon; species Palaemon carinicauda. The sequence continues at coordinate 186,007,878 of NC_090726.1, forward strand.
TATTGTTCAATAGGAGATACTAGGAGTGACTCTATACGGATACCCTCAAAACGGAGATCAAGGAATTGCGCAATACGGATATGCTAGGAATTGCTCAATACGTAAACCAAGGAATTGTTCAATACGGAGATTTCAGTAATTGCTCAACACGGAGACCAAGGAATCGTTCAATACAGAGATTCCAGTAATTACTCAATATGGACATACCAGGAGATTCCAGGAATTGCTCAATACGGAGACACTTCCCTGGCAAGTCTTCCGTCTAGTGACTCTTGAAATGAGTTTTCAAGAAGTACTCAAGTAAGTCACAGTCAGGACAAGATTGTCTGTTAACGAAGTTCCTGGTAAAAAGAAAGATAAAGGCAAAGAAGTTGAACAAAGCGTAATGGGATGCAAATAGTTACGCGCAGAGGGGCACTTTGTATCCCATTCAACTGCAATGGAAATAGAACGGTCAGAGAAAACCAAATAGATTACTTCCCACCATTCTTTTTTTTTTTTCATCTGAAATGAATAATTACAGATTTCCATTCAAAATTCATAATCTTAGATTTCCATCAAAAAGTAATAATCCTAATTCTTACCTGAAATCAATCTTTCCAGTTTTTCATCTCATATTAATCATTCAGTTTGTCATTTGAACTTAATCACTAGATTTTATATAAAATTTACCATTCTAGTTTTCCAAAACATCTAAATGATTCAATTGTTCATCTTAAATGAATCCTCTTAGATTTTACTCGGAGATTTACCATTCTAGTTTTTTATGTGGCAAGAATCACTCAAGTTCTCCGAGTAAAATCATTCCTTCTAGTATATGTGAATTTTATTCATTACAGTTTTTCATTTGAAATTAATCACACTAATTATTCCATTTTTCACCTAAAAGTAATCATTCTAGTTTTGTTAGGCGATCATTTTTTTTATCTGAACTTTTTTAATTTTAAATGTTGTCTGAATTGAATTATTCTTGTGTATGAACAGGAATTAATTATTCTAGTGTTTAATTGAATTATTTGAAATTATCTAAAGTTATTTTTATCTTATGTGAATCATTCAATTTTTTCTTGAATAAATCTTACTAGTTTTATATAATAGCTCTTTTAAATTTTTCATCTTTACAGTATAAATCTATTTTTCAAAAGAATAAATCATTTTAAATTTTAAAATGAATAATTCATTTCAGATTTTCATAGGAAATTAATTCTTTTAAATTTCATTAAAACTACATATTTTGCTTTTACATGCAAATAGTTTTATTTTATTATCATCGGAAATTATAAATTCAAGCCATCTAACAAAATGTATACATTTTAGTTTTTCATCTTAAGGGTTTAAATGACTTCGATCATTAACAAAAAAATAACAAAGCCTACTACTTAAAACTTGACTTGCCAGAGTATATTATCATACATTTTTAAACAGAAACTAAAATAAAAAAGAAAATACTTAATTTTTTTATTAAATATATGAAACTAATCATGAAATTGAGCCTACACTCTCGTGCCGATTTTCAGTAAACTTTTTGTAAAGTCGAACTTTCAGAGATCAAACAACGAAGAAAAGGGGAAGAGACATTAAAATTCGGAAGGATGAGAAACCCAAACTTCTGCAGTGATTTATCAATAGATAATTGTTTAATGGAAAAGACATATTTACTTTTATCTTTACCACAAAGACTAATTGCCACAAAATATGTGAGCACCTTAAAATATTTTTCCCGAAAAAAAAGGTTCTAAAAAATAATCCAA
>NC_090726.1:186012128-186029628 GCF_036898095.1 Palaemon carinicauda
ACACACACACACCCATATATATATATATATATATATATATATATATATATATATGTATATATGTGTATATATATATATATATATATATATATATATATATATATATATAAACTTGTGTGTGTCCGTGCGTAGTTGTCAAAATGTCGACAAAGCATCTTAATTATAAACAATGTTTCCTCACTCAGAGAAACTATACGCATAAAACGTAATAAAAATAAGCATTTCGTAAAATAAAACCTTCCTTTATCTAAAAAAAAACAATATACACGCAGAAAAACCACTCTATCACATACCCACACAAATGGAAAAGCACACAAACCAAACAAAGCGTCCCGAAGAAGCAAGCGACCTCGACCAAACCGTGTTCCTTATGACGAGAGTAAGTGGTCGGTACGCACTGGGCAGCACAGGTTTAAAGTAACGCCGCGTATACAGGAAGTATGGATGGCGTTGACATTAAGGTAGCCGGAGGTGGTTGCAAAATTAGCTTGTCAGTTTGCTGACTTAATTTATCAATTTGCAGAATCAGCTTATCAATTTGCAAAATCATCTCATCAATTTGCAGAATAAGCTTATCAGTTGGCAGACTTAGCTTATCAATTTGCAGAATTAGTTTATCAATTTGCAAAATTATCTCATTAATTTGCAGAATTAGCTTATTTGCAGAATTATCTTATCAATTTGCAAAATTAGCTTATCAATTTGCAGACTTAGCTTATCAATTTGCAGAAATAGTTTACCAATTTGCAAAATTAGCTTATAAATTTGCAGAATTAACTTATCAATTCGCAAAATTAGTTTATCAATTTGCAGAATTACCTTACCAATTTGCAGACTTGGCTTATTAATTTGCCGAATTAGTTTATCAATTTGTAGACTTAGCTTATCAATTTACAGACTTAGCTTATCAATTTTCAGAATTAGCTTATCAATTTTTTTGCATGCTGGAATTCCTGACTTTTATCTCTAAATCCCATTGGCTGGTAGGACTGCATTTTAAATAATAATAATAATAATAATAATAATAATAATAATAATAATAATAATAATAATAATAATAACAATAATAATAATAATAATAATAATAATAATAATAATAATAATAAAGGCTGAAAAATTATGTTTTCGATTAAAAAACAAGTTGGCGATTTAATCTTACATTTCCTTTTCATCGGCATTTTTGAATTACACTGGTTGGTAGGACTGATGTTTTAAATTCATATATACGTTCTCAATAATAATAATAATAATAATAATAATAATAATAATAATAATAATAAAGGCTGGAATTTTTATATTTTCTCTTAAAAAATAAGTTGGTGATTTCCTCTGAAATATCCTCTTTATCAGCATTTACAAAAGGTTTAATTATCTTTGGGTAATATGATTCTAATAATTACTAGCAGTATTCTCAATGTGTCTTATCTGTTTTTTATTTATGATAATGATAATGAAAATACCGATATCATAAGATGCTTCAATCTCTTATTTTGTATTCCAAGTCCTATAGTGTGCCAGCATTTTCAATTTTTTTTCAATATAAGCACATATATGCATCCAATTATATTGAAAATATAGCAACCCTAATAAGTGCAGTAATAATAACGGAAATGATAGGTATTTGACTTTATATTTTAACCCACAAACTTAAGTGTCATTCTCAACTTTATCATCAATAATAATAATAATAATAATAATAATAATAATAATAATAATAATAATAACAACAACAACAAAAACAACAATAATAATAATAATAATAATAATAATAATAATAATATTAATGATAACAACAACATGAACAACAACAATAATAATAATAATAATAATAACAATAATAAAAATATCCTAATTCACCTCTAAAATTGCATAAAAAAAAAGGGTCGTTTTGTCTCCTCTATTTGTCAGAACGTATTCGTTCGCAGATTGGCAATAATAACAAAGTTACCATGTTATAATGAAACTACTCTCAATCAAACAAGATGAACAAGAAACAAAAAGTACACCTTCCTAACACGCCCCCCCCCCCCCCCCCCCCCCCGCTACTACCTTCCGCTAACCAACAAACAAGACCCGAATCCTTATCAAAGCAAATTGCATCATAATGGGTGTGTCGCGTCCACAACACTTCGAAATCAACAATTCATTAACAAACGTCACAGAAAACATATCAAAGAACGTGACTGGAGAGGAAAAAGGAATAGAATTGTATAAAACTGCCAGACTTTCCTAAGAATGTTTTGCCTTTCAATGGCAATTTTGGCTTTTTTTCAGTTGAAGTGTTTTTTGTGATGATGAGGTAGGTAAAGTATAAAGTACTTCAAAATAATAAGTGCTACTTATTCAAATTTTAATGAAAACGAACATTAAGTATAATTAAATTTCATATTATCAAGTGTTACTTTAGTAAAAAAAAAGCAGTTAAGTAACAAAATGAAAAAAAAAAATGGACAAAAATTTAATCGGTACTAGCTAATTCAAGTATTTATCACTGATTTAGGTAAACATTAGGAGTAGACATAAAAAAGACACAAATAATTTCACATCATTTATGAAAGACGTGGGTACTTACTTATAAGAACAGATATGACCAAAGTAGGCAATGTTATTAAGAAAAGACATTGCAATATGGTAAATTATCGAGTCAAAAGTTACAGAGTATGTTACCTACAACAAATGCTAAATGCAAGAGAAAAATGCCACTGATAAATTTCTAACGATGAAAATGGTCGACTAAACCATATGGTAAAACAAAAACAAAATCATACCTGGGGTGGCCAACTTGTATCACGAGTATTTAGAGGATAAAAACTTTGACCTCGTTAACTCTAAGTGAAAGTCATGTACAGTTGGCTCCATTAATTCTAGTACGCTACATAGGAAAAACAGGAGATGTCAGTGTACCGGAATTAAGGAAGCCAACTGTACGCAAAACAATAAAATTTTAGTAGATTATATTCCTTTTTTGTAGCGTCGATAACACAAATCGCTTCCACAAAAGTACAATAAAATATCAGTCAATCAATGGATCTTAAGCAAAAATTTCTCGCTCTTAGGTTGTTCTGCGACGTTCGACAGGATTTATGGATCTTCCCCATTTAAGCACCGAAATGCAATGGATTCCTATGATTCTCTTTATGAAAACCACATAAACACATATTCCGTATGTTGGTATAGGAATGCTTTCATTGCATTGTCACAGAAAACTTTTAAGTATTATCGCAAAACAGGTTTACTCTTTATTGCTTTACCGGGTCCAACATGGGGTCTTTCTTCAACTTCACAAGGAAGATAAAATGTCCTTAAAACTATAAGTGATTCTTATCTCGGATCTAAGGATATCATAAATAACCTGAACTGGTATATTTGACCCTTTCCGAGTGGGGATACCTTAACGTGTTACAAGGGATTGCTTATCGTCATGATCAGCAAAGCTGTAGTATGGGTTACCCATACTAGGATGGTTAGCTGTGAGTGTTCAGACGAAAATCTCCCACCATCACCAATCCGCACTGGTCAGCGTGGTGATGAAAATTGGCCAAATCCCAGACATGAAATGACATGCCTGGGACCTGTGCCCCATAGTGGACTAGAAACGGCCGTATTTGTTGTTGCTGTTGTTGTTATATTTAAGGCTATTCATTATCCAATACATAATATTCATATTACGAGTACATACATATTCAGAGGCCGTCAACAAATGCCTATAATCTCCAACCGTAGGCAATTTCCCCTAGACGTCAGAAAAGCCCTGATCCTTATCCCCGAAAACAAAAGAAAATCAAGATTTTCCTCTGCTGTTCCTCCAGGGAGTTCTTACATGTTTCCATTTGAATAAATGAATTACCACCTTCACTCCAACCCCGGCAACCTAACCCCCTAAAGGCTTGCGACCCTCTCATCTAGCAAGGGCCAGCCAGCCAGCCACACGCTGGCTCATCGCACAAATACTGAGATTCTCGTGTTACGGAGAGGCAAGCCCTTTCAGCTTGACAAAGGCCTAATCTATCAATGCTCTTGCCACACCTGGAGAACCTGTCTTCTTTATTGCGTCCAAGGTTTCCCGCTTGGCAAAAAAATATATCCCAGATTTAAGAGCGCCCTCATAATATATCCCAGATTTAAGAGCGCCCTCTCTCTCTCTCTCTCTCTCTCTCTCTCTCTCTCTCTCTCTCTCTCTCTCTCTCTCTCTCTCTCTCTCTCTCTCTCTGTGCATTTTAATTTTCCCGTAAGTTAGAATCTACATACGTTATCCATATCATTTCCATCTGCTATACTCTTGTATTTTTTATAAGCAGTAATTTGTATACACGTTATCCTTATCTAAAACCTCATTGCCACATCCTATACTCTTCTATTTTTTTACAAACAGTAATTTGCATACCTCCAACCTCCCTTCTCCCATCTCGATACTATTCTTCATCATTCTGATTGCACGTCTGCGCATACGGTCGCCGTTATTTTCCTGAAAATGGATCTGAAAAAGTTCTCAACTCTGAAATCCCTTGTCGTCACAACTTTCCATTGTTTTATTTCTTCCATTTTTAATTCGAAATTGATAATTTTCACATTTTCATTCTATTCTTCCTTCTTTTGTATTTAATGATAACGATATTTGGGCATGTATAAGATTGATAACCAGCAAAAAATTATAATTTTTTTCTATAACTAATGTTGTTCATCCTTTACAGAGTGGCAGTCTGTGTTATTCTTCCGGTCTTCAGCAAGTTATTGGAAATAGGGCTAATGGGTGCATGCCTTGATATTTTGCTTGGCTGTGATTATACTGTAACTATCACAATTCTTTGATCCAAAGAATTAAGAATTATCACTGGAATCTTCAATTTTTTCCATACCGTGCTACCACCGATCACACCACCATCTCCATATTATATATATATATATATATATATATATATATATATATGTATATATATATATATATATATCGCTATATATATATATATATATATATATATATATATATATATATATATATATATATACACATACATATATATATATATATATATATATATATATATATGTATGTATATATATATATATATATATATATATATATATAGATATATATATATATATATATATATGTATATATATATATATATATATATATATACATGCACATATTAATGACAAATCTCTGGAACGGGCGATGTCTCAAGATGACAGCAGGTCGGGAGGAAAAAGGAAACGAAGAATTGACCAAGCTCTTTCGTGTTACTATCACACCTCCTCGCCTGGAGGAAAAGGTAACAAAGAACTGACCTAGCGCTTTCGTGTTATTATTACATATCCTCACCGGAAGGATAAAGGAAACGAAGAATTAACCAAGTACTTTCGTTTTATTATAATAACAATAACATGAAAGCGCTTGGTCAATTCTTCGTTTCCTTTTCCTTCCTGGCCTGGTGTCATTCACTTACACACACACACAAATATACATGTATATATATATATATATATATATATATATATATATATATATATATATATATATATATATATGTGTGTGTGTGTGTGTGTGTGTGTGTGTATGCATGTGTGTGTATGTAATTGAATGTCTAGGATGCTCACCTCATCAACATCAGATTCTCGAATGTACTGTGAATTATTAACCATATTTCGATAAATCCCATAGTGAATCTTTCAAGTAAGCAATGAATTATTACGCAGGTAGATACACGATTATGTCAGGTTCCTGGGTTAAGACGATCATTGGGGTAATATAATTATTCCAAATATTTGCTGAGAACTTGATATATGAAAACTTCATGATTCTTTGAAATGAAATTTTGTTTATAGAAGTAGAAAGGAATGGATAAAATATTTTCATTTAGAAAATCTATCAGTTTTTTTCAATCAATTTTGTCGTATCGAAATATTTTCATATCTTAAACTTTTCCCCACCATATATATATCAAAATGCAATTCCATCGCTTAACAAATGTTGTCATGATGGAGAATCATATCAAGTGATTCAAAAAAATTTTCGGCATCAAATAATAAATGGCGAAATGTGAATGCAGTTTTCCTGTTATCCTGTAAACTATCTTGAGCTCAGTTTATCAAGAGATATGATGTCTTCGATTTTTGGAGCCCAACGTTAAGCAATATACCAAAGTACCGTATTCAGAAGTGGCAACACATGGATAACCTAGAAGGATGTGCAGAAGATGCTTCATCAGAGAGAATACTGGAGCCAAAAGACTTGAAGCTGTTATGAAGAGTAATACGGTTCCAGATGAACTGGAATCAAAGACTAGCGTAGTTATCAAATATAGAAATTCTCAGGGTTCGAGTAAGCTTCAGATTCTAATCTGCGTTGCACAAGCGAGACTAGTTTTGAAAATTCTGCAGCAACCCCTTTGTAACAGTGGTTATTTTGAACCTTATCAGAGAAAGAAGAGAAACAACATGGATGGGAGCGAAGAAACAGCTTCATTGCAGAGAATATGCTAGAGCACTGAGACCACAATTTGTCATAGGGAAAGACACCCCTCCAAATGGAATCGAATCTGAGATGAATGCAGATCACAAGCCTAAATTTCTGAAGGGGCAATACGTATAACAAATTAATCTGCTTTGAACAAGAAATAACGTTCCTGACGAACCAACGTCAATCCCGTTGCAAAAATGGAATCGTAAGCTTCATAGAAGATGATGAGAGTTTGTGAGATTGGTCATGAAATTGTGTGAAGCATTGTGGAAAACCAATTATGTAATTCAAAATTTATCTATTTTGTTTTCATTTAAAAAAATCCTAGAGTTTTCATTTATCAATTTTTGTTAAGTGATTTTGGAGTATCCAAATATTTTTGTATCTTAAAATTTTCACCACCTTAGCCTTTTATACTAAACTGGTACTCAGTTTGTCCGGAGATTCTGTCTTCGAATTCTGGATGCCACTAAAATAATGTCCATTTAATATAAACGTAAATTAAGTGTATATATAATTTTCGATGTGTATATACGTAACTTTTTAAGATGAGAGAGAGAGAGAGAGAGAGAGAGAGAGAGAGAGAGAGAGAGAGAGAGAGAGAGAGAGAGAGAGAGAGAGAGAGAGAGAGAGAGAGCTTAGTCAAGTCTCTTTGCTATAATAGCCCAGCGGCATAGTAAGAAATATGAAACCAATTGTTCAAATTGTTCTAAAAGCACCAAAATTGGCACACATGTGGATTAATACATTCTGAACAATTTTGGATATGGAGGCATTCAAGATTCTCCCCGTAGCACATTTGGCGGCCATTTTTCAAAATGGCCGCTATTTACCGTTAGCGTCATTGAATATGTACCATAATTTGTCTTTTTGTGGATGCTAAAGGTGATAAGTGTGCTAGAGGTGATAAGTATTGTACAATTACACATACTTCTGTGCTTACCAAATAATTTGGCTACCATTTCACAAGAAAATGAATTTTACTTTGCAGCGGCAGCGTTGGTGGCAGTGACGGCGGCTGCAGTAATAGTATAGTGTTGATAGTCATGGTGCTTGTAGTAGTAACTTGTGGTAACATGGTGGTGTTTTGTGTCTTTGCAGGTGAGGCAGCAGCAGCACCACCTGACATCAGAGACGCGTTGTTCCAGACTGCAGCCATGGCAAAGAAGTTCCAACTGGTCGATACTTTTGAGCAACGTACTCCCACAACACCTCCTGAGACAAACTGGAAGCTGTGTCTTGTATGTCAAGAGGAGACCACAGAGTCACTTGTCTGCCCAGTACTGTCTAAACGCCGAGACCCTGGGAGTGGATACACGACAATGGCTGCAAACTTGGTCAAATTTGATGAACTCGGAGAACTGCCAAGAACTGTTCAGTTACAGAGACTAGATGAAGGACAAGGTGTTGAGGCGACAATGGTTGCCTACCAGGCCAAGTGGCATAAAACATGTATGCTCAAATACAATAACACAATGCTACGAAGAGCAGAGAAGAGACGCATCGCAAGCAGCTCAGCATTTGATAGTACTGACAATGTCCAGGCCAAGCGCGCCAGAACACACTCTTCAGAAGCCACTACCAGCGGCACCTCCTGCTTTTTCTGTGGAAAGTCTGGCACAGAGACCCTCCATGAAGTAACAACCTTCCAGGTGGACACACGCGTACGGAAGTGTGCAGCGCAAGTTGGGGACAATGAACTCATAGCCAGGCTCAGCATGGGTGATATGGTGGCTCTGGAGGCCAAGTACCATTCCAAGTGTTTGTTGGCTCTTTACTATCGTGCAAAGACCACTGTAGAAGCCGAGCAGAAAACTGACCATGAAGGTGTAATGTCAAGAATCGTACTGGCTGAACTGGTCCTGTATATCGAGGAAACCCACCTAGAAGAGGGCACCACCCCAGTCTTCAGACTCGCAGAACTTGTAAAGCTATACACAACAATAATGGAACAGCTCGGGGTTGTTTTGTGCCAGAAAGTTAATAGCACAAGGCTGAAAGAGCGCCTGTTAGCCCAGATACCAGGCCTGAGATCCCACAGCAAAGGCCGAGATGTTTTACTAGCGTTTGATGAAGACATTGGTGAAGCGCTAGGCAAAGCCTGCGAGCAAGACTGTGACACTGAGGCAGTTCACCTTGCGCGTGCTGCACAGATAGTTCGTCGATATATGTTTGAAGACACTTACCAATTCCGTGGATCATTCCCGGGCGGCTGTCAGGAGGACTCTGTGCCAAACGTACTAGTTGCAATGGTAAATATGGTGCTGGATGGCCCCACCATCAAGAATCAAAGCCATTCCTCTTCAACACAAGCAGATTGGCCAAGACCAGTTTGAAGCATTCTCAAAGGAATGCATCGTGGACAGAACCAAGTCCATTGAGGTGGCAATCCACCGGAACAAGCTACCACTGTTTGCGACCAAGAGAGGACCCAATATACCCAAAGGAAAAGAACAGGTCAAATCTCTGAAGAATGATGTTGCGCTCTTCGCACGATTATATATCGGCTGCCAGACCCGTGATGGGAATCTAGAAGAGTTCTTCAGGCATGAAAATCAGCAATGCCCTCCAGCTTTATCTGACGGAGGGAGACTGTACCTAGGGAGCAAGAGTGACTTGCTGGTGTGCCTTGAAGGCCATGCTGAGCCTCAGTTTGAAGCTCCTACTGTCACTGCTGTTGTCCTCGATGGAGCAGTAATCGTACAGATGTTGAAGCCGGGTACTGCCAACACGTTCGAGGAATATGCACAGCAAGTGTTCATCCCATACGTTGTACAACGTTTCCAACATGTATCACGTCTTGACCTTGTGTGGGACAGCTACAGAGCAGATTCCCTGAAGGCATCAACCAGAGAACAGCGTGGAAAGGGAGTACGTCGGCGTGTTGTCGACTCAGCAGTCATACCAGGAAATTGGCAAAGTTTCCTGCGAGTTGATAGCAACAAAGTGGAGCTCTTCAGCTACCTCTCCACCATGCTTGCAGAGTCCTTTCAAGAAGAAGGCAAGGAACTGGTCGTCACTGATGGGGAGCAGGTGATCTGTGTTCCACAGCAAGAGGATGTCAACTCACTCGCACCATGCAACCAAGAAGAGGCAGACACCCGCATGATGCTACATGTAGCACATGCTGCACAACATGGTCACCACCAGATACAGGTTCGAACAGTAGACAGTGACGTCGTGGTCCTAGCAGTGATGGTAGTCCAGAAACTACCAGCTGGAGACGAACTCTGGGTAGCCTTTGGGACAGGCAAGAACTACCGCTACATTGCAGCCCATGAAATAGCTTCCTCCCTTGGTCCAGAGAAGGCATGTGCTCTTCCAATGTTTCATGCCATCACAGGGTGTGATACTGTGTCAGCCTTCGTCGGACATGGGAAGAAATCTGCCTGGGCAACATGGAACACGCTGCCAGAACTCACTGATGCCCTGCTGAGTCTGGCAAATGCACCCACAAGCATCCAAGAGGATACAATGCATGTCATCGAGAGGTTTGTCATACTCCTGTATGACCGCACAAGCAAATGCAAGGACGTCAACAAGGCGAGAAAGCAGCTCTTTGCAAAGACGAACTCTGTTCAGAACATCCCGCCAACCTACGCTGCTCTGGAGCAGCATGTGAAGAGATCTGCCCTTCAGGGTGGTCATGTCTGGGGCCAGGCATTGGTACCAACGCCCGTGCTCCCTCCACCAACAGACTGGGGCTGGCATCGGAGTGATGATGGGCTCTACACACCACTCTGGACCACACTCCCTGAGGCATCCAAGGCCTGCTATAAGCTGGTGTCTTGCGGATGCAAGAAAGGCTGCAAAAACCGCTGCAAGTGCAAGAACGCTTCACTGCAATGCACTGGTCTATGTTTCTGTGAAGGCGAATGCCAGTAGATTGGGACAGAAAACTTGCTAACCAACATTATGATCTGTAGACATTCATAATTCTGGTGACCAGATTTGAAAAGTTCGGAATCATAATTAACATAGTGTGGCAAAATCTACGTTATTGTATTACATGTATGTACTGCAGGATTACACAAGTACTGTGCCTAGAGACTGGGCTTTTGGTCGACTATATAACTACAATCTGACCATACTGTAAACTTCCTGTACTCTGTGTATTATTTTGACTAGCAATTTTGCCAGCAATTTGAAATAAAAAAGCAACTTGAGCAATTAAAGTGTGTTCCTGAAATCAGGTACTGGTTATTAGAGGTATTATGTCATTGAGTATTGAAATCTTCATCAAATGTCCACTTTTTCCACAAAATGGCGGCCAGTTTGGGGGCCATTTTTGAGAAGATTCATCTAAATATCTGTTAAACATTTATTGATGTTAATTCTGATGTAAAAAAAGGGAATTTTGGCCCATCTAGCACCAAACTAACGACACATAATGAAGTCTATGTAATGACGCTAATGTTAAATGGCGGCCATTTTGAACAATGGCCGCCATATCTTCCTAAGGGCTAATCTTGAATGCCTCCATATCCAAAAATGTTTAGAATATATTAATCTACATGTGTGCCAATTTTGGTGCTTTTAGACCAATTTGAACAATTGGTCTGCTATGCCGCTGTACTATAAGAAGCATACAGGTTCAATATTCTACTCTTAACTTTCTTTCTGTTTATATAATGAAAATTATATAAATGTTTTGTATTCTGCTTCTTTGAGGTAAGCCATGGTACATATTTACAAATATTTTTAGAAACAGAATTGAAATATTAGTATCATTTATATATATATATATATATATATATATATATATATTTATATATATATATAGTATATACATATATGAATATATATATATATATATAAATATACATGTATGTATGTATATATATATATATATATATATATATATATATATATATATATATATATATATACTTATGTATGTATATATATTTATATATATATATATATATCTATCTATATATATTTATATATATGCATATATATATATATATATATATATATATATACATATATATATATATACATATTCCAATATATGGCTTTTAAAACGAATCACTAGAAAATGAAGCAGATCTTAAAAAAACGTTGGGGAAAGGTAATATGCTCTAGCAGAAATTCATGACCTTGTAGGACAGTTACATGACCGGGATCAACGGACTGCACAGAAAAAGTACAAAGCGAGCTGACAATCAGTCTTTGAAGAAACGGTCCAGGATATTGGTCATTAAATACAATTTTTAATGCAATAAGTAACGCTGGGAGAGGACAATCAAACTTTTCTCACTAGTTTATTTTCCCTCTTAGAGCCCTTGGGCTTATAACATCCTGCTTTTCCAAATAGGATTGTAGCTTAGCTAGTAATTATAATAATAAAGTGTCCCTGGATCATGGAAAGGCAGTTTATAATTTGTTAAGAAAAGCTGAAGAAATTAATAGAATCTTAAAAGTCTGCTTTAGATGAAAATATCTAAGCAAAGGATGGAAACAAAATATTTGGCGAAAAGAAGATAAACTGAGAGTAGATATCATCTTAAAAGAAAAATGAAAAATAATTTTGGACCAGGTTACAGATTTTGAGTATCCATTGAAAAAAAGCTGATGAGAAAAAAATTTATTTGCAAAATCAGTTGAATAAAAAGGAAAAAGATAAATGAAAAGGAAAATTCGGAATGAACAACGATGCAAAACTATAAATCTATGATGGAAAATTTCAAGTGAAAAAAAAAATCCACATATCTTGGAGGCTTTGGAGAAGGAAAAATAATTAATTTCTTCTGACCTGGAAAATTTTACAGAAATTAAAACAAAAGAAGCTGATGTTACTAAACTGGAAAGGAACATGTGAAAACAATTACTATGGAAACAGAACCAGAGGAAGAAATCGGATGTGAGGAACCCTCAAATGAGGAGCAAAAATCAGATTCTATGATGAAAGAAGAGGGAGAAATTATTGGATTTCCCCTCCTAAATCGTTTTGGTATGCTCTGAGCAAGAAAAATCAAAGGAACAGAAGATATGTGAATATAGCAGAAGTAGAAGATGAAAACAGTTATGACTGATGAGGATGAAGAAATTAATGGAGAATCGAGTGACGGCCAAGTATCGGAAGGCGGCCGCCCCAGAGGCAAAACTCCGTCATCTACCAAAAATATGGGGAATATCAGGACCTCTTTATAAGGTGGCCCCAAGATACGTTTGCGGGAAAAAGAACTACGTCATTTCAAGCGATGTATACATGGAGAAGTGAGCATTCAATAACAGAAACTGCTTCTGCATGGTTTGGCTAGTTGCCAGTTTGATAAGAGCAGAGGAGCAAGTTAAACTTTGGATACTTGGCTTGACTGGCTGGAATAAGGGTGCTTGGCTTAACGGGTAGGTTTGAAGAATGCTTGGCTTAACTGCCTGATTTAAATATTCTTGGCTTAGCCACTTGGCTTAAGTGTCTGACCCGAGAATAATTGGTTTAACTGCCAGGCTAAAAGGATGCTTGAGTTAACTGCCAGGCTTCAAGGATTCTTGGCTTAACTGCCTGGCTTGGGGAATGCTTTACTTAACAGCTTTGCTTAACTGGCTGGCCTGAGGATGCTTAGCAAACCTGGCACGAAGATGCTTGACATAAATGCCTGGCCTGTGGGAACAACTTGAATGCCTGGTTTGAGGATGCTGGGCTCAACTGCCTGGCTTGAGGAATAGCTTAAATGCCTAGCCTGCGGATGTTTTGCTTAACTGCCTGGTTTGAAGGATGCTTGGCTAAACTGCCTGGCTTAGATGATGTTTGGCTTAAATAACTGGTGTGAAAGATGCTTGTCTAAATTGCCAGGCTTGAAGGATGCTTAGCTTAACTGCATAGCTTGATAGATGCTAGGCTTAACTTTATGGCTTTAAGGATGCTTGGATTAATGGCCCGACTTGAGGCCCACTTGGCTTAACTGTCTTGTCTGAGGATGCTTCCCTTCACTGCTAGGCTTTAAAGATGCTAGTCTTTACTGCCTGGCTTGAAGGATGATTGGCCTAACTGCCCAGTCTGAGGATGTTTAGCTTAATTAGTCTTTAGTGCTTGGCTTGAAGGATGATTGGTCTAACAGCCCAGCTTGACGGTGATTAACTTAACTACCTAGAATTAGGATACTTGGCTTAACTACCTAACCTGAACAGCTTGACTTAAACTCCCTGGCTTGAAGGATGCTTGGTCTAACAGCCTGGCTTTACGATCTGGCCTGGGGATGCTTAGAGTAATTGCTTGGCCTTAGGATGATTGGCTTAACTACCTGGATTGATGATGCTTCACTTAACTGCTTTGCTTCATGGTTTGGAGGATAGTTGGCTAAATGTACAGCTGCATGTGGACGAGGATGTCTTGACTGAACTTCACACAGAGGTCTGATCTACTACAACTTGTCTTCTTTTTCATTGTAGGAGTAAATAGGTTATAATTCTGTACCTTAAGATATCCTATCTTTAAAAAAAAAAAAAAAGGATTTCTTGACATGGTATCTGGAGTTTCCTTTTAATCTGGATAAGTTTTGCCCTATACATTTGTATAATGGGACATTTCTAAATTGACGTCATGGAATATATTCCATTTAATCATTCTCCTAAAGTTGTTTCGAAGAATTGGAACCTATCCTGTTTTTAATTACCCTTTTCTCTACTTCTATGGAAAAAAAATATCAAAAGATCATTCGTTATTTATGCTTCTATGTAGTCCAAAGGGTCTAGTACTGCAGCAGTAGGTCTACCAGGAAGAGTTAAGGCATCTAACCTGAATCTCCTTGTGGAATGTTTATCTATCCTAAAATAAACCTGCCTGTCCCTAATCCCATTTTTTTTTATAGAATCCTCTTGTTCTTGATGCCACTAGCAAGCTGAGGATCCTTAGCATGCCCTGCGTCTTAACTACTAATGCTATCCTTGTACAATGTATGGGTATAGGAATTTTCAATGTGTTGCAGCCACTCATCATTTAACTATCAAGATCTTGTAAGTAATTTAATTGATGGCTCAGATGAATTTAGTCAAATTTATCTCTATTGGATGAATCAGTTGAATCTGAGATTTAAAGATCTGAATCTCACTTTCGCAAAAAAGGTAGCCCACCCCCACTGCTTATCTCTCTGCACATTCTAACCCTTCCCCTGTCCACTACTTCCCTCTCTGCATTTTATGTGTTTGAAAATAAACGTAAAAAAACGGCTAATTGACAGTGGCATATACTATATTAGTGCTTTTTAATAATGTTCCTTGGTCTAGATTTTAAAATTTAATTGGAACAAAAGCCTTATCTTTACCATCCCTTTCAATCGCTATTTTATACAATAAGTGAAGTGAATAAATTAATAAGAAATACAAGATATAAAAGACTTTTCTAGTGTACCAACGCTCCTTGGTTATAAACAAGTCAGTGACAAGTAACTAACAACAAACTGAAAATAGATTTCTTTTAAATACATAAAAGCGATCACTCTTGAATACCGATATTCTCTCTCTCTCTCTCTCTCTCTCTCTCTCTCTCTCTCTCTCTCTCTCTCTCTCTCTCTCTCTCTCTGTCAGGTTAAGCACTGAATAATGGACCTGACACTAAGGCTTTAATAATTAAAACTAGCTATTCAGGGTCTACAATGGTTACTCTTACATTTAAAAAATTATTAATTCACAAATAAATTAAATACTTGTTTTCACTCAGTAATTAACGCATCTACATTTTACTCATGTTAATGTTAATCGAATGTTATTTGAAGTAAGGCTTTAAAAATCATCCAATTAAAGAATAATAGTAAAATGGTCATTACAATGGTTGCCTGGCAATATGTATTCAAAATATTTCTTTTGTACTATCTAGGTGCGATAACATCTTAGTGAAATTTCATACATAAATAAAATGTTTTTTTTTTAAACTTAACAGACTTAATTTCGGAATTTATTTATTCTTCTTTAGGGTCATAAAAATGTATATATGATGAACAACATTACAATTTACGTAAATATAGATACTGATCTAATTCATCATAAATCATTGTTATGAATACTTGACAATTAAATTCAAACGCAAAATGTCCCTTTATAACTCCAATTAAAAATATTTGCCCTAACTTATTTTATTTACTAACTCGTTGAAAATTAGCACTAACATTTTATTGTAACAAGATTAATATATTAATATATTTTATGCAATTAATCCAAAATTTAAGAAATTTTTAATAAATATAACAGTTACGGAAGTTGCCACCCTGTGATGACCAACGTCCAAAACTTGGGGTAAATGGAGCACGAGATTTCACATAGAAAACGGGATTATTGCTAGCAATGGCTACTGCAATCCCTAGCTTGAAGGCCTTTATAATTATTCTACAGATTTCTGGAAGCTTTACTGAGTGGTGGGTACGAAGGATGTATGTATGCATCTTTTATATATATATATATATATATATATATATATATATATATATATATATATGTATATATATATATATACATATATATATATATATATATATATATATATATATATATAATATATATACATATATATAATGCATATGTGTATATATGTAATGTATGTATGTATATATGTGTGTATATGTATATATATATATATATATATATATATATATATATATATACATATATATAAGTTTCGAAAAAGTAGAAGTTGTGCTGACCGAATTTTTATATCAAGTTATGTTGTACAGCAATGTGTAGAATATAGAAATCCACTTTTGATGGCATTTGTGGACTATAAAAAAGCCTTTGATAGTGTGCACCGGTCAATTTTATGGAGAATGCTGCGTTATTATGAAGTTCCTCTGAAATATGTAAACTTGATTAAGTATATTCATGAGTATAGCAAGTGCAAAGTTAATGTTAATTGAGATTATCAAAAATTTCCAGTGAACAGTGAAGTACTAAAAGGGAATGTGTTTTCACCTAAGTTGTTTATCCTCCTTATGGATTTTGTTATGTATAGAACAATTTCCTGTTACTGGATTAGTAACAGGAAATTGGCGGCCTAGAGTATACTGATGACGCTGTCTTTATTAGCAAAAACTCACAGGACTTGCAAAGCTTGCTTACCAAAATGCAAGAAATATCACATAAGGTTAGTGTCAAGATAAATAGTAGAAAGGCAGAGATGATGAGAACGGAATATGCAATAGAAGATTGGAAGGAGAAAGGTATAATGATGTGGAATCATTTAAATATTTAGGAAATATGATTGCTAATACAGGGTCTTTAGAATTGGAGTTTATTGAAAGATTGAAAAAAGCAAATCAGACAATGGCTAGGTTAAGTAAAATTTGGAGATCAAATAGCCTGGAATTACAAATAAAAATCAGGCTATATATCAGTTTAGTGAGATCGGTGTTACTGCCTGGACATGCGTCGTGGTAAGACAATGATATAATATCCAACAGATTTAGTAGATTTGAGAACAAAGCCCTCAGAAGAATATTGGGAGCTAAATGGCAGGACAGGGATTAGAAATGAAACTATAAGAGAGATTAGCCTACGTGAGTACCATACAGTATATAGACTAGATCATGGTAAGAGGTAGATGGAGATGGTTTGGGCATGCTCTCCGACCTCCCCAAGAGAGATTAGTTTACCAAACTTACAACTGGGCTCCACAAGGCACTATAAAAGTTGGAAGACCAAGGACTACATGGCTGAGGACTATGAAGCATGAAGCAAGCGACGATGAATGCAGATGTATTGAATTAAAAGCTCAAGATAGAGACAAAAGGCGAAATCTAACAGAGGCCCTTTAAGTCAATAGGCGTAGGTGGAGATGATGATGATGAAAACTGTAATCTAACAGTTTAACATGATTCTTTAAAAGACCCATAAAAAACTAAGGAAATTAAATGAATTCACTATATTTCGATCAATGTACATAGCCCCTCTTCTCGAGAGGTGAAGAGGGTCAATGTGTATTGGTCGAAATATAGTGAAAACTTGATTTCCTTAGTTTCTAATGGGTCATCTAAAGAAACACACAGAAACACACACACACACACACACACACATATATATATATATATATGTATATATATATATATATAT
>NC_090726.1:186032128-186034628 GCF_036898095.1 Palaemon carinicauda
CTCTCTCTCTCTCTCTCTCTCTCTCTCTCTCTCTCTCTCTCTCTCTCTCTCTCTCTCTCTCTCTCTCTCTCTCTCTCTCTCTCTCTCTCTCTCACCATAATATTTGACTAGCTTAGATAAGTTTCCATAACATAACGTTACGTCTCTGTGCAGAGGTTATGAAAAAAAGTATTGCAGTAATTTGATAGTAGCCAAAAAGAAAAACCTCTCATAGGTGAAACATAAAAATGTCCAACGTTACATCAAGTACATCCCTTATACGATAGAAAATAATCTACTACCCCAAGGGTGAAACAGGGCTGCATCATAGGACAATAGCGATAAAGTTCTGTAGTATATTTTGTAAAATCTTAACATCTAGACAAACGAGTTACGTCATATGTTTATCCCAGAAGCTTTAAAAAAGAATGTTAGTGTTGACGAGGAATCTGATGCAATTTTCCCAAAGACTCCATGGTTACTATCCGCTGAATCCAGTATATTTTATCGATATTCATTTCTAAATATTGTTCTTGAAGCCTAAATTATGATAAAACTACATTCTTTTAAATGATTGTTCAAGAGCTGATTACAGCATCAGACCAATATCTATTCTTCCGATACTTGCCTAGATACTGGAAAATTTTTGTTTTGATACCCTTACACGGCACCTTGATTTGAGACACCTCCTGACTGCCATTATACTTGCAGGAGGCAAATCAGGGGGCGTGTTACCTTATAGGTAAAATAGGTTTAATTTGATTTAATAAGCGGTCTCTAAATTAACCATTAGATTCTTGCTTATCAATTCAGTAACTAGTATTCGGGATATGTAGGCTACTGAACGGGATTTCTGAGTGATCAGATAAAGAGTGCTGTTGACATAGAATTTTTTTATATTTTTTATTTGCAGCTCATGAAGCGCAGAGGCAAGGGACAGTGACATTGCCATAACAAGAAGGACAATGCCCTAGAGATTGACCATATAAACATATGATCAGCGTCCAAGCTAGGACCAAGGAGGGCAGGCGATGGCTGCTAGCAGATTAAGCAGAGACTTATTGGCCTCCCCAAACCCCCAATTCTTAGTTAACAAGTATGGTGAGGTTGAGGACACTAAAGGAACTAACGAGTTTGAGCGGGACTCCAACCCCAGTCTGGCGATCACCAGGTAGAGAGGTTACCAATAGGCCACATAGTTATGTCTGACATTCTATAAGATAGCGTTCAAGGGCCTCTGTAGTTTTCAGACTTTAAGGAAAGCATGACTAATGACCTTGGGAATAAAATGGAGCCGTAGCTACCTGAGTTTGCACGATAGAATAAATAAATTTCTAGATATATCACCAATCGCAGCATAACATACTGTAGTTTAGAAGATGCTATTTGGTCGATTGACCTTAAAAAAAATTCTAAATTATCTGATCTGAAATGTAATTTCTGAGCTGCAAAGTAAGATGCTATTTATGATAGGAGTAAATATCCCTGACTTCAAGAGAACATAATGGAAAATACCAAAAACTATCTCCACTTATAATTTTCTTGACTATAATATTCATAAGCAGTATTCGAACTGTGAGTAAATCCGTTTTCTGCTGGTTGTTTTCATTATGAAATCGAAGGAAGAAATAATCAGAACAAAAGCTTTTCTTTTTAAGATCATGATTATTTTTTCCGCATTCGCGAATATTTAAAGACACTTCCGAGTGAACGAGAGTTCAATTCTAAATGCTTGAGACTCATGAAACCTCTGGTTTTATTTTTTCGGGACTGCAATTCTGGTCTAATTTCTTAGCCCACTTCTTAGGGTTTTACATAAATATCGATCTAATTCATAGATGCTCTAAGAAACAAGTTTGATTTTTTGAGGATCCAAGAAATTTCGGTTGAAATAAATGCCGGAATTTCTAACTGCTCGAAAAGTTAGAGGGGACATGGCCATTTTGATAGAGATATGTTTATCCTTTTATAATGATTTTCTAAGCCCAAATAATAAATCAAGTGGCTAAAATCCTACGCCGACATTTTGATCGGAATAGTATAAGGTGAGCCAGAGGGAGGTGAGGCTGATTTCTAGCCGAAATAAAATCTTATTGACAAGGCGATTTCATTTACTCTAATAACTTTACGGCTCTTAATATCTAGGTAACATTGTACGTAATCATTCTGAACAGTTGACGATATCTAGGTTTGCCTTCTACTCTAAAAAAAAAAAAAAAAAGAAAAAAAAAAAAAACAATCTAGAGCTGCAAAAAAAAAAAAAAAAAAAAAAATTGTCCGCAAAGCTCCCTGTCTACCAAGCCATATTTTGATCAAATTCTTTAGTGTTATTTTCCTTAGAAGGATGTGTGTAACTTCCATAATCTGTAACTACAGGTTGTTGTAGTTTCACTTTCCAGACAGTAGTTATTCTGATGTAGATATTATCGTGAGATATTCTGTTTATATCCTATACTCACTAAATTGCACTTGCACTAGTGTACGCGACCAGAAAAAAATGACAGCTAAATACTTAAGATAG
>NC_090726.1:186044628-186069628 GCF_036898095.1 Palaemon carinicauda
CTGAGGGTATCTGTGGCGTCCAAGAGAGAAAGGGTGAAGTGCGCCGGGGAACCTACAGGGAACCTTGGGTGTTCCTCTGGAAGGGACGACCGTGAGGGCCTCCCAACCCGAAGGGCCCTTGTGCGGGGGACTCCAGAAGGTGCCAGGAAATTCTAAGGGGGCCCGGTGTGGAGGGGGAAGAAAGGCTGTGGGGATAAGGGGGGCGACTCCTATTGATCCTGGGGTGGTGAGGAGATCTGCGCCGTCGCCCGAGAGGGCCTGATGACCATTTTTATCATAGTGAGAGGTGAGGGACGGACGCACACACTTACGCACGCACCTTCTGCCAACCAGTTGAGGGGAAGAGGGCAGTGAGGACCGAAGGAGAGAGAGAGAGAGGGAGAAAGAAAGAGGACTATCGGGGACGGGTCTACCGTCCAGGTGGTAGCAGTGTGGAGGGGGACCCGGGGGGGGGGCACCCGCTGGACCGGTAGGTCTGTGGGCCCTAAGGGGACTGAGTGCGAACCTTCTAAGAGGGGACCAGGACGTCTGCTGGGAAGGGATTGGGATGGGTGAGGGGAGCCCTGGAAGGGAACCCAGAAGGACTAAGGGGAAAGAGGCAGATTGGGATGGAACTGGAGGAGATTATAAGGAAAGGAGGAGATGAGATCACAGCGGCCGAAAGGGGAATGAGAGGAAAATGGAAGAAACGCAAGGCCCTGGAATATGGAGAAAGGAAAAAAAGAATAAGGGACTTCAAGGTACAGGGAAATGAAGATGGTTGAGGAAAAAGAATGCAATGGGGGAAGAAAAGGGTGGTCTGCCTGTTGATACAGAATGGGGTAAAAAAAATGGATAAAATATAAAGCTTTATGACATAACAAAATACAAAGAGCTCTTGAAGGAAAACGATCAACTACTTCAAGAAATTGTTCCACAAAGCAAGAGAGAGAGAGAGAGAGAGAGAGAGAGAGAGAGAGAGAGAGAGAGAGAGAGAGAGAGAGAGACATAGCATAAGATACACAAGGGAAGCTGCAAGGGAGATGAAAATTGCAGAAGGAGAGATGAATAGCGAAGAGGTGCGGACGGTGAATAATCTAGGCAACAAGAGGAAAGAAGAAATACACGAATGTTACTGAGGATAAAAGCGAGAAAAACACAAGAGGCGATGTTTCACACTTGGGGGAAAAAAGAAAGTGAAACCCCTGAGGGGATAAAAGAAACTACGTGTCCTTCGAACACAACGAAAGAAAAATAGTGAAAAAGATCGGGGAAAAAGAGACGACAAAGAAGAAAGGATTTAGTTTTGAAATGAGAGAGAGAGAGAGAGAGAGAGAGAGAGAGAGAGAGAGAGAGAGAGAGAGAGAGAGAGATCAGACCCCAAATTCTATTAAAATTCTGAATTATCGACAACATAAGAAATCCTAAGAAATCTTAGGTGAAATTAAAACATATTTGTCTTGCTACAAACCTTAAGAAAATATAACAAGATCGTTAATAACAAAATACTGTAATTTCCAAAAACGCAGAGCCGGAAGCACATACGCCGAGCAGAGTTACGGAAAGACTTACGGAAGGGGAAGACAAGTAAACCACAATTAAATACATGAATACAAGTAAACATATAAATAAAAGGGAGAGAAAACAACGAGAAAACGCATATCCTCCGAGGAGAAACTTGAAAGAGAAGAGAATGCCAGACAATGAATAAATATGGAGAAAGGAGGCAGTCAGTGTGGATACACAACATTGTTGCAAATCCAACATTAGTTACAGCGAAGAAAGAGTGAGGGGAGAGCCAGCACGGGGGAGGAAGGCGGTGAGGGCACAGGCTATCCGGCGGAGGTGAGGGGAGAAGAAGTGAGGCCACTACAAGGAGGAGGAGGAGGAGGAGGAGCGGGAGGAGGAGGAGGAGTCGGTAGGCAGAAGCAGCAGCAGCATCTAAACGACTTGAGTCTCCAAGTTGCAAAGGGCGAACCGATGGGGGAATGAGGGTAAGGGTAGGGGAGAGAGAGAGAGAGAGAGAGAGAGAGAGAGAGAGAGAGAGAGAGAGAGAGAGAGAGCTTGTTTAACTAAGGCCGAGGAGCTAGGCGCCGGACGAGGGGAAACTGACTCTTTGAAGTA
This sequence comes from Palaemon carinicauda, assembly GCF_036898095.1. NCBI lineage: Eukaryota > Metazoa > Arthropoda > Malacostraca > Decapoda > Palaemonidae > Palaemon > Palaemon carinicauda. The sequence goes on from NC_090726.1 coordinate 186,046,732, forward strand.
GGAGAAGAAGGGGAAAGAGAATAAGTCATCAATAACTTATAGGGGAGAAATGTTCTAGAAGGCGAGAGGGGTACAGATAAACCAAGAGGATTCAGATTGTTGTTTACAATATTGGATGGCTGTGAAAAGAGGGGAAAACGGCTAAGGAAGAAAAAATACACAGGCGCACGCAAACTCACAAACATGCACGCAATTTGACAAGCGCATGTCACTCACAAAAAAATAAAAAATAGAATTTTGGAATGATGAAGACAAGACGTTTCGATTGAGATATTAACTTGGGGGGGGGGACAGAAAAGGTATAGGATGAACCCCGTTTAATATAACTAAATTCGAAGTTTATACATAAACAATTAAACAGACGAATATCTACATTACATAAATTCTATCCACGCATATATCTGCGATAATACATATCAAAATACAAACAATTCAATAACACATAGTGACGTATATATATATATATATATATATATATATATATATATATATATATATATATATATACAGTATATATATACTGTACATATCTCTCTCTCTCTCTCTCTCTCTCTCTCTCTCTCTCTCTCTCTCTCTCTCTCTCTCTCTCTATATATATATATATATATATATATATATACATATATACATATATGTGTGTGTGTGCGTGTAAGCATGAGCCTGTTTGTGCCACAATGAGAGCACACAACTGAACTGCTAATCCAGCAATGAATGTAAAATCATCAAAAACAGAGAAAAGCAAACATGTTGTCGAAACTAACTACACATTTATATATTTTAGGCAAACGCGGTTTCCCAAAATACGTTCATAACATGTGTGTTGGAGAGAGAGAAAGAGAGAGAGAGAGAAAGAGAGAGAGAGAGAGAGAGAGAGAGAGAGAGAGAGAGAGAGAGAGAGAGAGAGAGAGAGTCTTGCCTTATCGCTCTGGCCCCATTCTGAATACTTGATCAAAGAGAATTAATGACTATAAACCGAAAATCTGAAGGGAGAAACAGGGCAACGAAAAGAAATTTTGAATTTAGAGAGAGAGAGAGAGAGAGAGAGAGAGAGAGAGAGAGAGAGAGAGAGAGAGAGAGAAATCTAAAACATTCATAAGAATTGTCATTCTGTTTTAAAATATCCAACAACAGTAAGAACTTCTAAAGTAATATATATTGTATGAATGAAAATTCATGTTCAAAGGAAAACACCCTCTTACAAGTAGGGTTTTGGCACCTCTTAAAGAAGTGCAGTGGGTCTTTTCCACCTTTCAAATCTTAGCTATATATTCCCTCTTCCCATATGCAACATCTTAGATGGATTTTCCTCTCAATCTTCAGGCCAAAAGGGTCTAGTCTACACCTAAACACAGATGTGTTTTACACCAAGATTAATCTCTGATTAGTTCTCTGACTCTACACTAGGATTCCATTCTCAACATACTTTACTTGAGAATGGATTGGATTGGATATATGAACTCGGGCAATGAGGTCCGGCTCTGGGGCTTGGGAGGCCATTCTAACCCCGTGTGCATATGGGAAAGTCCCTGAGGTTGCACTATGAAGTCAATGTTTAGAGGTTAGACAGCCAGATGGAAGAAAGGATGCAGGAACGAGGGTATATATTTAATTCAAGTCAACATAAATCTAGATACAAGTAAGTTAGGCTGGGTAGATTTGAATGAGAGGTATTGTCTAATCATCATTCTTAATAACAATTGATGATGTTATGTGCAGGACTTGACTCTGATTTGCTATTTTAACGTCATAAACCATACAATTAATGACATTCACCGTTTAATATCTGAAAGCTTATGGTTTAAGAACTGAACAACATTAAAAGGTATACAGTATTTATAATGCTTCGGTTATCCACTGGTTTAACACTTTAGCACGATAAAAAATACTTTACAAGAGGACAATTATGGTTTGTACTCATTTGGCCCTTGGTTATCCTTCTCTCTCTCTCTCTCTCTCTCTCTCTCTCTCTCTCTCTCGCTAATCTGGGATCATTAAGAAGTTGACCTTGTTAGGTATATACTGTATACGACGTAAATGAATTTTAACTTGATCAGGCGTCTGATGATGTCAATACAACGAAGTACAAGCTCCAATCAAATTTCACTTTTTCCTTTCGATAAAACTTAGAGAAGACACAATCCCTAATTAATTAGCATATCAAATATGACATGAAAATCTTCGACTCATACGACATATGGTCCTTAACAGCAAACACTTAACCAGGATATAAGTAAACAATAAATGCTTCTCATAAAACGAGGAAAATTTTGCACTTGAGATAAAAAGTTTTATGACTCAAGACATATTATTTTGCTAATTATATTAACAATTGATACCTTAACAACTTGAGATTTCCAGATGACATGGTTCTATTTAGTGAATCGTGGGAGAAATTGCAAAAGATGAGAGATTTGGATAATGTAGTTAAGTAGGCCTGAAAATGAATATGAGTAAAACTCAGATCATGTGTCATGAAAATGTAAAGACCATATAACCTATAACATTGAAATAATATATATATATATATATATATATATATATATATATATATATATATATATATATATATATATATATATATATATATATATTGAATCGTAACAACCCTCGTGACATCTCGCCCAACAACCATCGCAAAATGTTCCATTTAAAAATATGCTCCATATTACAGACGGAACATTTGCCCCGAAGTCTACATTGAAATGAATATCCCAAGAGAGATATATTTTCCTATCATCAAGATTTGGTCCTTTCTTTTAATTGTTCACTATTTCTTTTGTAATTTAATTATTTCCTTATTTTCTTTCCTCATTGTGCTATTTTACCCTATTGGAGCCCTTGAGCTTATAGCTTCCCGTTTTTCTAAGTAGGGTTGTGGCCTAGCTTGTAACAACAACAATAACAACAACAACAACAACAACAATAATAATAATAATAATAATAATAATGATAATAATCCTACAACAGAATTCACCTCAGATTTCTAACTCAAAAAAAAAATAAATAAATAAAAAAATAAAAAATAACCGCATGCATATAAACAGAAGGGGTCCACCTGCAGAGGGGAACTTCACCATTTCCTTTTTCTTGATTACCAATTCATTCAAACGCAGCAGAAAGTGAGAAAGATGAAGGGCCAAGAGGGAAGTAAAAAAAATATCCCTGCTTGAACAAGAACACTCGCCCGACGCTTCCTCCACCACGGACTGCAAGAAAGCAAAATTCTGCGGAGCGGAAAACAGCGCAATGGAAGCCCAATTTGAGAGAATGCACTCGAGACACAAGCAAGGACTGATGGCATTTCAGGTTTTGTTTACTTATGTTTCCTCAAATGAATGGAAATATTCATTGGTATTTACTTTGGAGGCAAATACGAAGTTAAATTCCCTCATACACACATGCATACTTTACAAATGGCGAATGGTCACTAAAGATGTGGGTTTAGATGTTATTCTCATTTCAAATCCACCTATTCTATATCCCATACTAGCTTGGTTTGCTGTGAACGATCAGACCAAAGTCTCCCACCATCACCAATCCGCAATAACCAGCGTGATGAAACTGGTCAAACCCCAGACATGACTCAGAACATGTCTGAGGCCTTTGCCTTACAGTGGAATAGAAACAGCTTCATTGCTGTTATTTTATATCCGCAATAATCTGTTTCTTATTTTAAATTAGCTATCGAAATTAATGATTTACTAAAGGTATAACAATATTTACTACTCCTTTCTTATCTTTCTTTTCTATACATAATTTAATGACAAACGTAATTTCACTCACAAAGATAAACTCAAAACTGAAATTTTTCGATTAAACCAACCTTTCAATGCAATACAAAAATAAAAAAAAAATAAAGGTAAATTTACTTAAAACCCCTAACGGAAAATAACAATGATAGAAAATGACTACGAATGCGAAATATAGGAAAACGTAACAAAGGGCCAGAAAAGGCGAAGAAGAACACCATCTGAAAATGAAAATTAAAATCACAATGTGAACAGGAAACAAACAGAAGTTAAAGAGGGTGAGAGTAAAGATAATTAAATTACAACAACGGTTAGCCCAGCGATTTTGGGCAAAGTTTGGGGAAATGTTGAAATATGCAAAAGGGCAAATATGGAAAATAGGGGAAACAGCGAGAATAAAGGAACAATGAGAGACATTAGATAACTACCAAACAAACCCAAAAATACATAGTAACTAAAATAACATCGGAAAGGAACATAATCATCAAGACACAATTATGAAGTTTACACGTTGAAAAAATATTTCTAATCATCAGACACTTCTCTAAACAGTTTCTGGCTTATGCAGATGAGTCAATTAAAGTAAGTTTGGATACATAACATATAATTACTGTATATAAAATGGCCCTATAAATGGTTACTACCACAGATGCATAAATGCATAAACTGGCGATTGTGACCATACACTTTATAATTATACATCCATGGCCATGCATATATATATATATATATATATATATATATATATATATATATATATATATATATAGTATAAATATTGTTTCACCTTACACATTTTTCCCCTCTAAAGGGGTGGCACCAGAAGAGTAGCAAGGGAAAGTTATTATCAAATGGGCATTTTGTTTTTGTGATATATGAATGTGGAGTTGGTTTGGGAAAGCTCTCTAAGATGGTTTTGCTGGGTGATTTAAATGCAAAGATAGGTAACAGAAAACGATACATGACTATGGACATAGCACTATGAAAACACATATTGGGAGAGGCGGGGGTGCATGGTATATTTTTCTAATAAGTATATATTATAAAGATATTAATATAAGGATAACTAGTATATTTCCTTACGTGTTTGTTTGGAACAGATGGGAAAGTAAGTAATTGAAGGATACAATGGTCTAAAAATTTAAAGGCCGCTCATGAATGGCAGAGGCAAGGGACAGTGACATTCCCCTATCAAGCAGGATAATGCCCTAGAGATTGACCATTTATGCATATGATCAGCGCCCGAGCCCCCTTTCCAACCAAGCTAGGACCAGGGGGGGGGAGGGCAGACAATGGCTGCTGATGACTCAACAGGTAGACCTATAGGCTCCCCCAAACCCCACAACCTTAGCCCACAAGGATGGTAAGGTTGCAGACACTAATGGCACTAACGAGTCTGAGCGGGACTCGAACCCCCGACAGGAAAACACCAGGCAGAGACGTTACCAATCAGGCCACAACAAGATAACAAAGATACCACAACAAGATAACAAAGATAACATATCTTATTATTAATTTCAGGGGAAAGATAAAAGAGAAGAGTTTTTAGTTCAGGAGAGGTGTTTTAAACTGGAACTGTAAATGTGAGTAGGACAAGGGTTCCACAAGAAAGTAGTGAAAATGGTAATATAAGAGTAAAAGAGTGAAACATGGGCTGGTATGAATGAAAAAAAGAAATATGTTCGTAAGTGAGCTCAATATAATAATGGAAATGAGAAAAGTATAAAAATACCAGGGGATTAAAACAGTGAAATTAAAAGATCTAAAGTAAGAAGAAAATGGTAGAAACGAAGAGAAAGAAATTAATGAAAACAGAAAATTCTGCGGTCTTATTGAAGGGATGTAAGTAATAAAAAACAGATACTTATAGCAAGTGGATCCTAATCCGTGCTAATAGATGTGAATCTAGGTGTTTTATAAGAGGCAGATCTAAATGAAAATTGTTTGTAAAATGTAAACTTGCCAATGCTCATAGAAGTCACTGTTGCGATTATAAGCACGGCAATTATTTACGTGGTTTTTATGCAATTATTTACGTGTTATTCATGCAATTATTTACGTGTTTTATGCAATTAGTTATGTGTTTTTTATGCAATTATTTACGTGGTATATACATTAATATACATATAGTGTAAGTGATAAAGCCCTAAGCTCACACTTTCAAAGACCCTGGGTTCCTTCCTCTCCTTCGCGTATCAGTTGATCAGACCGTAAATGGGTGAACCCAGCTAAGGATAGGGTAAGGGGCTATTCCATACTAGTTAACGCGATCGGTAAAAAATGATGGCTAGAAATATAAATATGCATACACACGCAGCCCTCTCTTTCCTCAGGGTGTGACTACTCCCTCTCCCCTACCAGAGGAACAGTTGAGCTGAGCGTGACGTGTGTGTATATATATATATATATATATATATATATATATATATATATATATATATATATATATATATATATGTATATATATATATATATATGTATATGTATATACATATATGTATATGTATATACATATATGTATATATGTATGTATATATCTATCTATCTATCTATATATATATATATATATATATATAAATATATATATATATATATATATATATATACATATATATATATATATATATATATATATATATATATATATATAGCCAGACATTTGCTTTTTATTTTATAAGGGAGGTGATTTCTCCAGGAAAACACAAACAATATATTTTACTGTTTTGTTTGAGAACAATATAATGAGCTGAACAAAGATCACAAAATAGAATTCTATAAAGAAGCATTGCACAACAAAAAAGGAAACCATGTCTACTGAGTGAGCTATGCTAGCTATAAAAAGCTGTTTGGTTAAACAAATAAATAAAAGAAAATTTAATTCTCTATAGATACATTTGTTTCTTATAGTAACGGGATACTTTTTCTTTTACCCATACATTCCAACGAATTTCCAATAGAAAATTAAAATGTAATAAACGAACATTTACAGTACCATTTCCTCCCATTCTTATATAGTAATCTATCGTATTTCCCCTCTCCCACAACACAACAAAATCAACAAAATCTCCGTAATTTGACTAAACGGGCATAACTGTCTTCAGTCGCACAGCTAGGCATTGTAAAATTTGCAGCTTTAGAACCTTTTACAATTGATAAAGTTGTGGAATGATCTTCCTAATCGGGTAGTTGAATCAGTAGAACTTCAAAAGTTCAAAGTTGGGGCAAATATATTTATGTTGACCAGGCTGACATGAGTCTTTTTATAGTTTACATATGACATATCTGTTTTTGACTTTGTTAATAGTTTATATAGGACATATCTGTTTTGACGCTGTTACTGTTTTTAGAATGATATATTGTTAATTTATTCTCTTCACTTATTTATTTCCTTGTTTCCTTTCCTCACTGGGCTATTTTTCCCTCTTGGAGCCCTTGGGCTTATAGCATCTTGCTTTTCCAACTAGGGTTATAGCTTGGCTAGTAATAATAATAATAATAATAATAATAATAATAATAATAATAATAATAATGATAATAAATAATTTCATTACATTTACTGTTGCCGGTTACAACGACCCCAATAAAATGATCCACCTATTCTCAAAGTAGCCTTGTTTCATTTGCTCTTTGCGTTTTCTATCCCTTTTTCCAGTCTTTCTGTGACCCGTTAAACTTGCTCTTTATTACTTTATAATATAATAACCCTATTATATTATTTTTTGCTTTTCTAGTCTTTCTGCAACCTTACGATTTTTCTTTCATCTCCCCCATTGATTCTATAAGCATCGAAATTAATTTTAGCCCTTCCTTTCTTACATTGACTTCATTTCGTTTTTTTTATGTATCACTTTTTATAACGCCCTTACTGCATCTGGACATACAAAATTCTTTGCCCTCACCATTAAACGTAAGATACTAACAAGCATAAATCTATCAGGAAAAGCTTTTCAGTCAATTGTCTTTCCAATGCACAAGAACATTAAACTGGACTTGATATGAAACCTCAATTCTATACACTTTAAGCAAATACTTAATTCTTAATTCTTAACTAAACTGATTATTTATAAAACTAGAACAATAATAGTACGAATAATTCTTCTAGCTTCTACAAAAGCCCATTAATTTTCGTTCTATTATATCTTTAGATCTGCATGAAATCTTACAAACAGTAAATGCTAATCTTGCGTCCAAATCCCCTGGAATGATCGTCACTAGAATTCAGATTTCTGAGATATCTTATTGACAGTCAAATACAGTAACAAACAAAGACAGACAGAACCTAGAAAAAATTAAATCCTGGAGCGGTATTATTCCTTAAACAATAAGCTTAAAATTTCCATCAAATTTTTTCTTTGTCGTTAAAATGAAAACCACACAAAAGTGCTGACACTTTATATTACCAAGGCAAGAGATACTTCATTTACCAAGCAATTCTTTTCTTTATTCATAGAAATATGAATGCGAATTTGAGGAAATATGTATATACGCGTATCTCATACGCATACACATACGTATATATATCTATATATCACACACAAACATGAACGTGAGTATTCATGTGTGTGCATTTCATGTACACACACACACACACACATACACACATATATATATATATATATATATATATATATATAAATATATATATATATATATACTATTTATGCGTGCATAAGTGTTTATATATATATATATATATATATATACATATATATATAAATATATATAGATATATATACATCAATATATCTATATATAGATATAAATATATATATATATATATATATATATATATATATATATATACTATTTATGCGTGTATAAGTGTTTATACATACATATATATATATATATATATATATATATATATATATAAATAAATACATATATATACATATATGTATATCTATATATATAGGTATATAAATATATATATATCTATAGATATATATATACATATATATATATATATATATATATATATATATATATATATATATATACATATATGTATATCTATATCTATATATATATATATATATATATATATATATATATATATATATATATATAAAACACTCCAGATCTCATGGGATTGCTGCAGAATAAAATACCAGCAACTGCACCAAATCCAATTTAACAACGTAATCAAAGATAAACATCGAACAATTATAACAAAACGTGTCGACCAACCATTACGCAGATACTACCGCTAGAGAGTTATTGGGTCCTTGGACTGGCCAGACAGTACTACGTTGGATCCTTCTCTCTGGTTACGGTTCATTTCCCCTTTGCCTACACATACACAAAATAGTCTGGCCTATTTTTTACATAGTCTCCTCTGTCATCATACACCTGACAACAAAGATTAAATCATTCTTCTCTCAAGGGGTGAACTACTGCACTGTAATTGTTCAGTGGCTACTTTCCTCTTGGTAAGGGTAGAACAGACTCTTTAGCTATGGTAAGGAGCTCTTCTAGGCGAAGGACACTCTAAAATCAGACCCCTGTTCTCTAGTCTTGGGTAGTGCCATACCCTCTGTACCATGGCCTTCCACTGTCGTCGGTTAGAATTTCTCTTGCTTGAGGGTACACTTGGGCACGCTAATCTGTCTTGTTTCTCTTCTTCTTGTTTTTTTAAAGTTTCTATAGTTTATATATGAAATATTTATTTTAATATTGTTACTGTTCTTGAAATAGTTTATTTTAATTATTAATTACTTCTCTTATTTCCTTGTTTCTTTTCCTCACTCGGCTATTTTCCCTGTTGGAGACCCTGGGCTTATAGCATCCTGCTTTTCCAACTAGGGTTGTGGCTTAGCAAGTAATAATAATAATAATAATAATAATAATAATAATAATAATAATATCCCACCAAATTTTGCATCAGCGCTCTTACACTTCTTAAATACTATCTTACTATTGCCTTACTCATGCCAACCACCCAGTGCTTTCTCAGTCTTCCTGGCCTGTTTGTTCTTAGTACTTAGGAATTATGCTCATTTCACTAGGTTACTGTAACCCAGTCTTTGCATGTGGCCTATCTCGAAACATGCTAAGCCATCCCGCCACCTACGGTAACCTTTTTACCATATTTACATTTCTAACAGTCAATTCTCATGTTACATATACAATGGAAACACTTGATCTCAACGAGTGTTTTCTTCTTTTTTATCAGCATATAACATCTACATTTTACTTCCAAAAAGGTAAGTTTGCTTTATATTTCCTTCCTAACACACCAAAGGACAGACATTCCACGTCTCTTCCCAAAGTTTTGCATACAACTAGCTACCTTCTTTGTAGATCAAAAATAAAATCTTTGCTCTATGACACTAACCAGCTCTGTCAAGTTTGTAAGTCTAAGCCTTTCCTCAAGCCATCATCTCATCTTAATAATTTTGCTACGCAAGCACTTCGTTCTTCATTTTGAGGAGCATCGAATTGTCATCGACTACGATGAACCGCTAATAGATAAGATATGTAAAATTCGGAACTCAAGTATTAGAGACCATGTTCTTGACCTAATTTACTGTTTTTAATGCTGATTAACAATATGACCATGTCATGGTAAAAGGCAGACAATGAAGGTGATAGAAAATTACTATTACTCGTTGACATACCGAATAATCGAAGAAGACTTGATGTTGTGTAAATAAAACGAATTAATAAACCAAACAGATTGCATCAACTGGTATAAAGCAAAACGAGACTGTTAATCTACTGTAAAAGTAACCTGGAAAAGTACATCAGTACGGACTTAAGCCAAACAGAACTTGAAGCTAACTATCGCATAGGGGAGCCCTGTTAAGGGAAAACCTGTCATAACTTGAAACAGGATAATGTTAAAAACCACCTAAAAATTACACATTCATTACCTGATTAATAGTTAAAGAGATTGGCCTCCATCGTCCAGTATCTATTTCATGAAATATATATTCATCTTATCGACCTCTGAAATTCATTTACAGTATATATTTTGAAAATATCTGATATGGCATTTCCTTAACTGTCGAGGAGTGGAAGGTTTTACCATTCATTGCGGACTATCCTGACCAATTTGATATGATAGGAACAACCGATCCTGATAAGTACTTTGGAAGTCCAATACAGTTCCTTATAAGATTAGTGCCGTAAGGAGGAATCAGAAACGGATCACTGAACGTAACGTGTGATAAAAGCCTGCTTTTAACCTTGGAGGTACTGACTGGCCATTCAGGCCTTGGTCTTGGTCGATCATCTTCTTGTGTTTACTTCATTTGTCTTTTTTTTTTTTTCATGACAGGAAGATTAAAAAGTTGCTACATGAATGGTATAGTCCACCACCCCCTTTCAAGAGAGGACCGCAATATCAATTTATAATAGTCCAGATCTATTCCGGATACCAAGCCGACAAACGTGCCATATGGGATTTCATAATCTCACTATTCCTGAGATTTATCATAAGGCCAGAAAATGTTCAGAACACTGATCAATAACCCATACTTACTCGAATGTACACAATCCACTTAGGATGACAAACATAATATATGAGATGTGATGCTCATCGTGAGGGGTTTATGTTAGCTACATCTCTAGCAATGAAAAGGGGTTAAAAGGAAATACTATGAAGAATAACAAGGTCATACAGACTTGGTAAAAACTGACAGCTGCTACAATTGTCACTGACATTATCCAGGACAGCCGCTATTTGTTCCTCCTCATATTGGATTAATGAATTTATGCCAGAGGGCCAGGCACTGGGGCCTTGGAGGCCATTCCGTATACAGGTGCAATATGGGGAAGATCTCCGATTTGCAATTTCAAGAAAAAGTTAAAAGGCTCAACAGCAAAAGAGAAAGAACGATGAAGGACCAACGTTATAATATAATTCTGAAAAGGGAGTACAGCTTCATCCAAAGACCTTCATTCTGGGAGTTCTATATAATACATCAATATAAAAAAAAATATACCCTCCGTGAACATCACTCGCAAAGTGCTAATACTACAATCATCTATACAGGATGAGAAGATGACACGAATTCGACCATGCCTCACAGATCAGATACACAAAGAAACCATGCCAGTATGTCACATTGAGAGACAGTCGTCGTAGCTCCTATCACGTTCTCTGAACCATCGCAGGCGATGGCTTGGCTCATGTGAACCAGACTTCAATTAATCGCCAAAGAGTACCTGACTAGTAAAATTTCATATCAGCATGTCATGACCACCTCCCAGTCTTCCACCTTAGGGCAATCCAATATAGCAGCAACTTCCTTCTGATTATTTCTAACTGAAGCAATTCGTTAACATTGACTTTGCATATGTCTATTGACTGTATAATTCTCTGTATTTTTATTTTCAAAGGTGCAATGATTCCCTTTCCTAAATAGTGCATACCAGTCCAAGATTGTCAATGATTATTTGACCCTTTTCTCAGAAAAACCAATAAAGTAACAGGAAAACTTTATTATCTAAAAAAAACTTTGGTAATGGTGTTAAGGCTAATGATTATATATATATATATATATATATATATATATATATATATATATATATATATATATATATATTCTCATAAAGCTTAAGCGTTTTATGTTTATTTCTAAAAAGAACTATCAAGATTTGATACACAAATAGGGATCCCATTAGAAATAACTATTCTCATTATTCAAATTCCTATATCACTATTTTCAATAACAAAAATCTTATAATACTACACTGAACTCTTCTCGTCATGGTACTTTTACTTTTCTCGTTTGCAAAAGGTTATTTCTACTAAGGTGCTATACATCGTGGGGTTCTACACAATTCCCCACTTATCATTTCAATTGCATAGGATTGAGTGAAGGCTTATAGCAATCTTTGACTTTTATAAAAAGAACTCTAAACAAACGAATTTATGAATGTTTTAAATCTCTGTGAGTTTTCTTAATCATACTTAATTTTAGGATTTATATATATATATATATATATATATATATATATATATATACATATATATATACAGTATATATATATATATATATATATATATACATATATATATACATATATATATATATGCATATATATATACATATATATATATATGTATATATATATATATATATATATATATATATATATATATTTCTCTTGCTTTTTAAATAAATTTAGTTTATATATGAAATATTCTAAGCTAATATTGTTACCGTTCTTAAAATAAATTATTTTGATTGTTCATTACTTTTCTTGTAGTTAATTATTTCCTTGTTTCCTTTCCTCACTGGGCTATTTTTTCCCTGTTGGAGCCCTTGGGCATACAGCATCTACTTTTTCAAATAGGGTTGGAGCTCAGCTTGTAATAATAATAATAATAATAATAATAATAATAATAATAATAATAATAATAATATGGAGTACATAATAGGAGGAAAAGAAGATACCTCAACTAATTAAATCTAACTATAGCCTATAAGATTGTCATATCACAACAACAATGTTCCCAACACCAATAAAAAAAGCCCTTAAATTCAACTAAAATACTGAGATGAAAGAGAGAGAGAGAGAGAGAGAGAGAGAGAGAGAGAGAGAGAGAGAGAGAGAGAGAGAGAGAGAGAGACGTGCTTTGTAAAGTAACACTTGAGCCAGAGAACTGAGCATCGAGATATATATACAGCTCAGGGGAGCCTCTCCTCCCCTCTATTATTTATATTATTGTTCCTATCTCGCCCTCACCTGCGATCTCAAGGGGCCCACGGTAAAATGTATCTCGACCAAGACTTTCCTTTTAGGCCTCAGAGGGAAGGATGGAAATGGAGGCGTCTCCGATCCAGTCGAAGTTTTCGAGGAAAAAATGGATCCCTACAGTTCGGAATTTGCTTTTATGATTTTGTTTCTTTTTCGTTATTGGTTTATGTGTTAAAGACACATTTCTCTCATTCTCTTTATTATTCTATTTCGATTTTAGTGTTCCAACTTTTAAAGGCGTATCAGTTCTCTCTCTCTCTCTCTCTCTCTCTCTCTCTCTCTCTCTCTCTCTCTCTCTCTCTCTCTCTCTCTCTCTCTCTCTATATATATATATATATATATATATATATTAGTTTTGTTTCAACTTTCAAAGACGCATCTCTCCCTCTCTCTCTCTGATCTTATTACTTTTTCTTCGTTGTTTAAACTTTTAAAGACGCGTCTCTCTCTCTCTCTCTCTCTCTCTCTCTCTCTCTCTCTCTCTCTCTTTAATCATATCTTTTTCGTTGTATAAACTTTTAAAGAAGCGTTTCTCTCTCTCTCTCTCTCTCTCTCTCTCTCTCTCTCTCTCTCTCTCTCTCTCTCTCTCTCTCTCTCTCTCTTTCCAAACCCAGAGGAAACTTGTAGCTGAATCAGCCAAATTTTCCCCGCTTGTTTAATGACAGCTCGTTATTCCCCGCCGGAATATTTCCAAACATCAACAGCCAATTCGCCAATTATCTTTGAAATCCAATTCACCGAATCCCATCCCATTGCAAAAGTTTCCTTCCAATTTGAGGTGGTATGTATAGCTTGAACCAGGCCCATTGTATCCGTGCCTTGGGAAAACCTAAAATAGAAAAAAATGACCCGGGGAAAAAAGGTTAATAAAAAAAAGTCCAGCCTGTTGCTTTTCACAAAACGCATCGACGTTATCAAGTCTATAGCCATGTATGATAGGTATCAGTTTCTAATACTGTATATAACAGCGATTGCAAGTTCAATAGAACTATTGTGTTGTAATGGTGAGGAGCGCGTCTTTTTCTCTCTAAGCAACGTGCTGCCGAGGCTACTACTAGGAGGAGGGGGGTACTAGCCCTGGCTATCCCCTCCTACATCACCACTATCCTCCTCCCCCTCCCCCACCAACTCTATCCTAGTTTCATAATGAAACCCTAGCCAGAAACAATGAAACGCTATCTTAATTAATTATTCGGTCTTTCTATTGCCTTTGTGTCGTATTCCTTGTTATCTCTTCGGGATCCTGCCTTTATCTCTTGCTTTATTGTTATTCCATTTATCCCCTTTCCTTTTCTTGACCCTGTATTCTTTCTAGGAAATTCTTTCCAATTGCTTTTTTTTTTTTTTTTTTTTTTTTTTTTTTTGTAGTTAAACCATGAAAATTCATCTTGAATATCACCTAAACTAAAAAGTAACTTCAAGAATCCTATACATATGTAAAAAATCCATCAACGACTTCTCGAAAATCTGATGACGCCACTGACCTCTGGCGTTAGAAGAGATTCACTCTTTTTTTTACAGTAATCTAAAGCAAGGCTTAAAACTGACAGTAGCTCAGTGAGTTACCAAGGCTATAACGAACTCCACATCAAACTACAATCTAAACTATTTTTCGGGATGAAGCACACAGCAACAAAATCACTCCCGTCTAAAAGAATATAAAAGTGACTTTTATATGTAGATTTTGTTAAACATAAAAGCCGTTCTCACTAGATTATAACCAAAAGCGTTTATAAACTTCTTTAAAGATTAATTTGTTAATTGGTGAAATCATTCATAAAAACTTTCAAATGCTCATTTACTTGGTACGCTTACGCTAGATACATTTTTCGTCGGACTTAATCCATAAGAAACTAGAACAAGTACTAGGTAGAGTGCATACCTTCACCCACATCATGCTGTATATCAAAGAACAGGCAATTAAATTATTCACATTTTGGCACTAGTTTCATGCAAATCAGATAAACATTGGCCACGATATGGCAAAAAGACTTTTTTACCTTTTCATGACCTTGGCCTTGACTTTTGAACCAATTACTCCCAAATTATAATCAAATTATCCTTGAATCATGGCCAATCAGCCCAACAAATTTAATGAGATTCTGTCAAATAGTTTATGAGTTATGCGAATCACAAACCCACAGACAGACATACAAACAAATATTTGACAAAGGTAACGATGGTTCCCCATTCTCTATAACTGTACAGTTAGAATCAAAAGAACACCGACACTCGGGGGGGGGGGGAAATCTTTCGTCAGATGTCTCTAGGGTTCCCATGACAAAACAGACAAGGTGTTGCTCTTCTTACAACTTCTACGAAATGGGCGGAGCCTTCTCCAACCTTAGCGAACCAAAGACAGTAAAGGGCTGTCTTTGTTAGCAAAAGCATACAAAAGTTACAAATCGGGTTGACATACTTCAATTCTTTATTATCATTTGACATCTCAACTATCCACTGCAAATACAAAACACACACACATTACATATATATATATATATATATATATATATATATATATATATATATATATATATATATATATATATATATGTGTGTGTGTGTGTGTGTGTGTGTATATATATATATATATATATATATATATATATATATATATATATTATATAAATATATATATATGTATATATATATATATATATATATATATATATATATATATATGATTACTATTTTTTCGTAGGAGGGGCCAAGTGGACACTCAGCAGGGAACGGTCGGGGGGTGGGGAGAGTCTCCTCTCCACAACCCCTTGCCACAGCCAGTCAATTCTGATTTAGGGGGTGTGGAGAGAAGTTAAATGAGTATTCTTGATACAGCCTGTAAGATACTGTGTCATTGTCTAATTATTATTTGATAACCGTTAGTGTTCTAGCAAATATTTCTAACTGTATTCATTATTGGTTGACTTGTAAAAGATAGCAGCAGTGGAATAAAGTAGTTGTTGTTGTTGTTGTTGCTGGAAGTTTGATAAGTAACGAACTTTAAGTATTACCATTGCATAATAGATAATCAGTGATGGATATAATATATATTGATGACTTCATAACACCTTGAATACAATAAGAATTTATTACTTCGTATCGAAAATAAGTGGAGGTAAATGAGGGCGCTATCATATTCTGGCAAAGGCTATCAGAAATTTGTTTTATTGACAAATCATATAAGAAATATAAGCTTTTTAGTTTCAGAACGACGTAATTTTCCGAAATTTTGTCATGAAACTATGATATACCTATTTTCCCAAAATATATTCTCCTATAAATTGTCGGAAAAATACATTTGCAGGTGGCATAAGCGCAAAATTATTCCCCACGGTAATGTCGTGACTGCAAGTTATCAATGATTATATAATTGCTAGTAGCTTTATCTTGAGAAATTACATTGCCTGGAGATCAAACTGACATTAATTTCATGGGCAACGTTCTCTCAGTCTCGATTCAAATAAGCTTAACTATGTATGGTAAAGTCCCTATTTACAGTGATCAAGTGCCTGAATTAGCACAGCTATATGGTGTTGGATGTGGGCTCTGGACCGGTTGAATTACTCTAGGTATATGGGCGCTTAACGAGCGAAAAACACATCACTATCCGTGAAGCTCTAGTTAGGAGTGTTCGAGAAATAGCCATCCATACCAGCTCCTCCGCCTATCAAGATATTAGTTGAACCATAATTTCTACAGCTGATGCAGTAAGCGGGAAAAGGGAAAACCAAATATTAAGATATCTCGAAAATAAATGTTTGATTGTACTTTTAATCACTAAATCACACAGTAGCGACACCATTGGATTCCTAGATATTTTCTGTCATTCTTCAGATTTTATTTTCTGAGCTTCTTCCTCTATCCCTCGACATGTCTAGTTAGTTATTTATTCTTTAACATTTTTTGACCCCCTATTTCATTCTTTTTCATTTGTGGTCCTTTCTTTCATTCCTTAATCAAATATTTATCAAACATTCTCATTATTTTCAAAATGAATAGCATTCACCTCCGGTGCTCGTCTTAGACCGTCAATATTAGTTCCTAGCTTACTATCCCTCCAGAAAAGAAATCTCTACCAATTTTCATGCCAGTTTCTCTGGTCAGGGATCGATTCCCCGGCCGACCAGAAGCAATTATCTCTGAGTTGGTTCACCATTTGTTCTCTGATCCCGAGGTATAGAGAATCCAGATATTAAGCTTAGGAGTATATTATATATACATACATACATACACACACACATATATATATAAATATATATATATATATATATATATATATATATATATATATATATATATATTTATATATATACATATATATATATATATATATATATATATATATATATGTGTGTGTGTGAGTGTGTGTGAGTGTGTGTGTAGAAATCACAAAAGCTAACACGTGATGAATATAAAAGTATTATAGCCATGAAACAAAAAAAAAATACAAACTCAGTTCTCCTTTCATGACTATAATATATATATATATATATATATATATATATATATATATATATATATATATATATATATATATACATACATATGTATATACATATACATATACATATATATACATATTAATACGCATATATATACATATATATACATACATACATATATATATATATATATATATATATGTATATATACATATATATAAACATATATATACATATATATGCATATATATATATACACATGTGTATGCATATATATATATATATATATATATACATATGTATACTTACACACATATATACATATATACATATACACACATATATATATATACATTTATATACACATACATATACATATATAATCATATATACTGTATACATATACATGTATGTCCATATATATACATATATGTACATATATATACATATGCATATATATGTATATATACATGTATATATATGTATATATATATGTATATATATGAATATATGTATATTTATGTATACATATATATACATATATATACATATGTATATATATATGTATATATATATGAATATATGTATATTTATGTATACATATATATACATATATATATGTATATATATGCATATATATGCATATATATGCCCCCTGTGGCCGCGGGGGCATATAAAAATTAGAATAGCGCCAACGTTATCCCTGCGTGTCGTAAGAGGCGACTAAAAGGGACGGGACGAGGGGGCTGGGAACCCCCTCTCCTGTAAAAAATTCCTGCGAGACATCGACAAGGAGATGGAGCTGGGGGGAGAGTGACTGCTCCCCGCACTCTAGTTTTGGGGTGTTTAAATGTGCGTGGATGTAGTACGATAGAGAGTAAAAGATGTGAGATTGGAAGTATGTTTAGAAGTAGAAGGATGGATGTATTGGCCTTGTGTGAGACAAAGATGAAAGGAAAGGGTGAAGTGATGTTTGGTGAAATGTCTGGTAGAGTGTCTGGGATTGAAAGGGGAAGAGCGAGAGAGGGTGTGGCGTTATTGCTGAGTGAATGGATGACAGGTAAAGTAGTGGAATGGAAGGAGATATCATCTAGGTTAATGTGGGTAAGGGTTAGGTTGGGTAGGGAATGTTGGGCGTTTGTCAGTGCGTATGGGCCAGGTAGTGAGAAAAGTGAAGAAGAGCGGAATGAGTTCTGGAATGATTTAACTAGGTGTGTAGAAGGACTGGGTAGAAGGAATTATGTAGTTGTTATGGGTGACTTAAATGCTAGAGTGGGCGCTGGAGAGGTAGAAGGTGTCATTGGTAAGTATGGCGTACCAGGTGAAAATGAGAGTGGTGAGAGACTGGTAGACATGTGTGTTGAACAAGAGATGGTAATAAGTGCTAGCTTCTTTAAAAAGAAAGATAAGAATAAGTATACATGGGTAAGAGTGGCAAATGGAAGAGTAGTAGAAAGGGCATTAATGGATTATGTGTTGGTAACTAAAAGAATGTTTGGAAGATTGAAAGACGTGCACGTGTTTAGGGGTATGGCTAACGGTATGTCTGATCATTTTTTGGTGGAAGGAAAATTAGTTGTAGCAAAAGAGTGGGGGAATAGAGTAGGTGGATGTAAAAGGGAGGTAGTGAGGATTGAAGAGCTAATAAAACCGGGGGTAAAAAGTAAATATCAGGAAAGGTTGAAAATGGCATATGATGAGGTGAGAGTAAGAGAAACTGGTAATTTAGAGGAGGAGTGGAAGTTAGTAAAAGAAAATTTTGTTGGGATTGCAAGTGATGTATGTGGCAAGAAGGCTGTTGGAGGCAGCATGAGGAAGGGCAGTGAATGGTGGAATGAAGGAGTGAAGGTGAAAGTGGAAGAGAAAAAGAGGGCTTTTGAAGAATGGCTGCAGAGTAATAGTATAGAGAAGTATGAAAAATATAGAGAGAAAAAGGTGGAAGTAAAGCGCAAGGTACGTGAGGCAAAGAGGGCAGCTGACCTGAGGTGGGGTCAGGGATTGGGTCAGTCATATGAAGAGAATAAGAAGAAGTTTTGGAAAGAAGTGAAGAGAGTAAGGAAGGCTGGCGCAAGAATTGAAGAGACAGTGAAAGATGGAAATGGAAGGTTGTTAAAAGGAGAGGAGGCAAGGAAAAGGTGGGCGGAATATTTTGAAAGTTTGCTGAATGTTGAGGATAATAGGGAGGCAGATATAATTGCTGTTCCAGGTGTTGAGATGCCAGTGATGGGAGATGAGAATGAGAGAGAGATAACAATAGATGAAGTGAGGAGAGCACTAGATGAAACGAGAGTAGGAAAAGCATCTGGTATGGACGGTGTGAAAGCTGAGATGTTGAAGGAAGGGGGTGTGACTGTACTTGAATGGTTGGTGAGATTGTTTAATTTGTGTTTTGTGTTGTCAATGGTACCAGTAGATTGGGTTTGTGCATGTATTGTACCACTATATAAGGGTAAGGTAGATGTGCATGAGTGTTGTAATGCAAGAGGTATTAGTTTGTTGAGTGTAGTTGGAAAAGTGTATGGTAGAGTATTGATTAATAGGATTAAGGATAAAACAGAGAATGCTATCTTGGAAGTACAGGGTGGTTTTAGAAGAGGTAGGGGTTGTATGAATCAGATTTTTACAGTTAGGCAGATATGCGAGAAATATTTAGCAAAAGGTAAGGAGGTGTATGTTGCGTTTATGGATCTGGAGAAAGCATATGATAGAGTTGATAGGGAAGCAATGTGGAATGTGATGAGGTTATATGGAGTTGGTGGAAGGTTGTTGCAAGCAGTGAAAAGTTTATACAAAGGTAGTAAAGCATGTGTTAGAATAGGAAATGAAGTGAGTGATTGGTTTCCGGTGAGAGTGGGGCTGAGACAGGGATGTGTGATGTCGCCGTGGTTGTTTAACTTGTATGTTGATGGAGTGGTGAGAGAGGTGAATGCTCGAGTGCTTGGACGAGGATTAAAACTGGTAGGCGAGAATGACCATGAATGGGAGGTAAATCAGTTGTTTTTTGCGGATGATACTGTACTGGTAGCAGACACAGAAGAGAAGCTTGACCGACTAGTGACAGAATTTGGAAGGGTGTGTGAGAGAAGGAAGTTGAGAGTTAATGTGGGTAAGAGTAAGGTTATGAGATGTACGAGAAGGGAAGGTGGTGCAAGGTTGAATGTCATGTTGAATGGAGAGTTACTTGAGGAGGTGGATCAGTTTAAGTACTTGGGGTCTATTGTTGCAGCAAATGGTGGAGTGGAAGCAGATGTACGTCAGAGAGTGAATGAAGGTTGCAAAGTGTTGGGGGCAGTTAAGGGAGTAGTAAAAAATAGAGGGTTGGGCATGAATGTAAAGAGAGTTCTATATGAGAAAGTGATTGTACCAACTGTGATGTATGGATCGGAGTCGTGGGGAATGAAAGTGATGGAGAGACAGAAATTGAATGTGTTTGAGATGAAGTGTCTAAGGAGTATGGCTGGTGTATCTCGAGTAGATAGGGTTAGGAACGAAGTGGTGAGGGAGAGAACGGGTGTAAGAAATGAGTTAGCGGCTAGAGTGGATATGAATGTGTTGAGGTGGTTTGGCCATGTTGAGAGAATGGAAAATGGTTGTCTGCTAAAGAAGGTGATGAATGCAAGAGTTGATGGGAGAAGTACAAGAGGAAGGCCAAGGTTTGGGTGGATGGATGGTGTGAAGAAAGCTCTGGGTGATAGGAGGATAGATGTGAGAGAGGCAAGAGAGCGTGCTAGAAATAGGAATGAATGGCGAGCGATTGTGACGCAGTTCCAGTAGGCCCTGCTGCTTCCTCCGGTGCCTTAGATGACCGCGGAGGTAGCAGCAGTAGGGGAGTCAGCATTATGAAGCTTCATCTGTGGTGGAAATGTGGGAGGTTGGGCTGTGGCACCCTAGCAGTACCAGCTGAACTCGGTTGAGTCCCTGATTAGGCTGAAGGAACATAGAGAGTAGAGGTCCCCTTTTTGTTTTGTTTCATTGTTGGTGTCGGCTACCCCCCAAAATTGGGGGAAGTGCCTTGGTATATGGATGGATGGACGTATATGTGTATATATATGTATATATATATATACATATGCATATATATGTATATATATGTATATATGTGTGTGTATTTATATATGTCCGAGTATATATATGCATATAAATATATATATATATATATATATATATATATATATATATATATATATGTATAGATAAATGTATATATATACATATACATATATATACATATATATAGTTTATAGATACATAAATAAATATATATGTATTTATACATATATATATGTGTGTATAAATACATGTATATTTATATATATAAATATATATATACATATATATATACACACACACATATATATATATATATATATATATATACATATATATATATATATATATATATATATATATATATATATAGCAGACAACTTAAGAGCTTAGAAATCAGGGGTCTTTATAAAAAAAAAAAACGAAGGAAAAATAGCATTTGGGTCTACACCTCCATAAGCATCAACATCCATGAAGAGTGTTAATTCCATATGACTTAAATACTAAACTAGTTAGTTTAGCCTCAGAAAAACAGGATTGAGGAAGATCTAGTTTCTCAATACTCTACTTACTGTCTGTTATGGTCAGCTATACAAAGCGTAATTATACAAAGTCCCCTTTAATTAATTTATCATAAAAATTAGTAAAATAGTAATAGGTAAGAAAATAATACCCACCAAACACACATACATACATACATACATGCCTATATATATATATATATATATATATATATATATATATATATATATATATATATATATATATATATATATATATGTCCTGGTGAAAGGCAACGAATTCTTTCCTCAGAGTATTCGTTTGACCAGTTCCTCTCTTCATGCCATTCCGCTTCTTGGTCGAATTTCTTTTGACGAACAACTTGAAGGCGTTTCATGACGACGGAACCCAATTGAACCATTGATCCCTTTGCAATTAAAATATCCT
>NC_090726.1:186084628-186094628 GCF_036898095.1 Palaemon carinicauda
GACTTTATCTTTAAAATTTGCGAAAATGCAAATCAGGATCCGGATCATCTCCAAAATTTAATGGGGTCGCCCATGATCTTAGATCTATATGGTGAAAATTTCGTCAAAATCCGTCAAGTAGTTTTGACGTCATCCTGTTCACAGACATACAAATAAAAAAATTAATTGACTCAATTTTATAACCTCCTTGGCGGAGGTAATAATTGTCGAGAACCGAAGGTAACATCCATTAAAGAATTCCAATTTAAGAAGGCAAAGGTGCATTGGTTTTGGGCACTGATCATATATAAATATGGTCATCTCCAGAACATGTCCTGTCTCTTGCCAACTCAAAAGGTTTAGGTTTAAAGGCCACCCATGTATGGCAGGCAAGGGAGAGTAATATTGCCCTATTAAGCACGACAATGCCCTAGAGACTGACCCTATATACAAATGATCAGCGCCTAGGTCCCCCATCCACCCAAGCTAGGACCAATGGCTGCTGATGACTTAACAGATAGGCTCCCCCCAAAACCCCCATCCTTAGCTAACAAGGATGGTGAGGTTGCACTGTCTAAAGGAACTACCGAGTTTGAGCGGAACTCGAACCCCAGTCTGGCGATCACCAGACAAGAACGTTACCAACA
The DNA here is from genome assembly GCF_036898095.1 of Palaemon carinicauda. NCBI lineage: Eukaryota > Metazoa > Arthropoda > Malacostraca > Decapoda > Palaemonidae > Palaemon > Palaemon carinicauda. The sequence goes on from NC_090726.1 coordinate 186,085,255, forward strand.
AGCCCCCACAACCTTTATACTTTTAAACTTTTAAAACAGCGACTTAAGTAATATTTCTTCAGTTTCGGGTCCACAATGACTGGATAAACAGATCACTTGCCAAGTCATTACAGCAATGGAATAGAATAACACCTAGAAGTTTTTACTCAAGTAATTCTTTACTGTATTACTCACTATTGGCAAGTTCTCTCATGATGTGACATTTTTTTAACAAAATACTTTATGAATAGGAATCTTAAACCTAATCACCTCCGCCAACTAAGTTAGTAGTAGGTCATGTTTTAACCCATGTTTGTCTGTTTGTTTGTGAACAACTTCCTGACCACAATTGTACTCATAGAGTAGTGAAACTTTCAGGGAGTAATTGTTATATTGAGACGCGGAAGTGATTCAATTTTGAAAGTCCTAGGTTAAAGGTCAAGGTCAAGGTCAAGGTCAAGGTCGAGCAAAAGGTCGATCTAATTACCCATAGAAATAAGCTGCCGTAGCGGAGGTCTGCACTCCCAGAGTACTTTTCTAATTATCATTACGGCATTATTCTTTCCAGCCTTAACAACGACGAAAACACCACAACTCAGGTTATTTGGTCAACAGGTCAAGCAGCTGCAGTGCAGCGGTTTTAATCCATACACATTACAGTATAAACATTATTGCACAAATCCGTATTAACGATTATATCATGAAATCTACAGAAATTATGGGAAAGTTGTTCGTGAATACCTGTAGCGGAAGCTTAACCCATCGTTCACTAGTCAAGATTTCTAAAATGAAACTAAAACACTTCAATTACTGTAAGATACCTATATGTGTTACTAAATATAGAAGTTGTAGAAGAGTATGCGGGTAAATAGGGAGGGTTGGCGACACCAATATGGCCAGTGGAGATTGTGAGATTAACCGATGATGAAGTGTGGGACAGAGGTAGATGGAGAGCACTGGCCAGAAACATCGACCCCACATAAAAGTGGAAAAAGATGCAGAAGAAGAAGAAGAAGAAGAAGAAGAAAAAGAAGAAGAAGAAGAGAGAGAGAGAGAGAGAGAGAGAGAGAGAGAGAGAGAGAGCAAGTGGTCATCAGAACCAATTACTGAGGAAATCGTTGTCATCTCTGCAGTAGAACTATTATACAACACATTTTTTTGGACATGATCTTTTTCTGAGTTTATTAGGAATCAAAGAAGATTTAAAAAACTGACATGAAAAAAAATCATGCTAAATATAAACAACATAAGCACACAAAAACGTACACACACATTCATATTTATATATATATATTATATATATATATATATATATATATGTGTGTGTGTGTGTGTGTGTATATATATATATATATATATACAGCATATACCCAAATATACACTAATATTTACATATATAGATATGCATATACTTCGCATAATCCGTCAAGACCCAGCGCGAAAGCATATAAAATCGCATGCACAAACAAAACTCAAAGTCAGAACGATGCATGTACAAACATTCAAATGCAAACAGACATTCAGTGAAATCAGTGCAATGACCTTCTCCTCAAATACTTATCCAAACTCTTCTCCCTTAGATGGAAATGCAACTAATACTTTTCAACGACGGTTCATTGCTTGCCATGGTGATTGGGGAAGAGAGAGAGAGAGAGAGAGAGAGAGAGAGAGAGAGAGAGAGAGAGAGCATCTTATCACAGCCAAAATCATAAGAAAAGGAGAGAGAGAGAGAGAGAGAGAGAGAGAGAGAGAGAGAGCATTTCATCACATGCACTGTCGAGCGAGCAAAGTGTAAGATATAGCCAAAAATCATGAGAGAGAGAGAGAGAGAGAGAGAGAGAGAGAGAGAGAGCATCACATGCACTGTCAAGCGAGCAAGGTGTAAGATATACCCCAAAACCATAAAAAAGGAGAGAGAGAGAGAGAGAGAGAGAGAGAGAGAGAGAGAGAGAGTATCTACCTCGCCATATACCGTGTCAACCGAGCAAAAGAAGGAGAAAAAAAAGAGAAGCGGAATAAAATACGAGAGAGAGAGAGAGAGAGAGAGAGAGAGAGAGAGAGAGAGAGAGCAGGGATCTGAGTCGAGAAAAGGAGAATGAATGATACAGTTATGGGACAGGATATCGACAGGGGGAGGGAACGCGCACAATGAATGGATGGTAAAAGGGATAGATAAGTGATACAAATAAATGGGGTAAGAGAAATGGTAGGGAAAAGTGCACGGTAAATAAAGAGGAAAGGGGCGAGGGAACGCTGAAAACGGATAGAAATATAGATATAGATTAAACAATAGGAAAATGAAGAGGTATTGTACACAGAGAAAGGGTAAAAGGGTGCCTCGGCACCACCAGCCAGCAACTCGGATTTTATCCTCACCCTTCTTTACCTTGCTTGCTTGCTTGTAGATTGCCTAGACCTTGGGGACAAGCACGGGCTCTTGCAACACTGCAGCCCATAGACCCTTCTTTAAAAAGAAAAAAAAAATTCTTTAACTTTTCGCTTCTGAATGTATGTACTACTACCAGCAGGAACAGGCTTCGATGAGTGAACAAGATTAGGCACCATTTCTTAAACACCCCCCCTCCCCCATCACCTACAATGCCCAATTTTTTACAGTCTCTACATATATTTCTATGTGTTTTTCGTTTTTCTCATCTCGATTCACGCATGTTTTTTACCGTGTTAGGCGCCACTTCTTAACACTTTTCCCCCCATCCTCTAAAATGCCCAAATTGTTAGTTTCCTTATTCTGTATATTTATCTCATCTCGATTCATGAACGTTTATGGCTGTGTAAACCCATATACAATTACTAGCAAATATGAAACGAAATTTTTTGTTTTACGATAAACAAACTAAAGTAGAGGATATTCTAACAAAATGTAAGAAAAAGAAATGGACATGGGCAGAACATATAATGAGAATGAATGATAATAGAGGGACATCATGAATAACAGAATGGGCCCGTAGAGACTGTAAAAGAAGCGATTGAAGGAAGAGACAACGATAGACTGACGAGCTAAGAAAATTTACGGGTATAGGCTGGAATAGAAAGACCATAAACAGACGCAAGTGGAGGGATATGTCTGAGGTCTTTGACTTGCAGTGGTTACGGCTAGTTACAGCTGATGATGATCACATACAAACATTAACGTATACCAATAAACCACTGGATTAAATAAGACAAAAATTAAACTCTACTATTAAATACTGTAATAACTGAAGTATCTTTACGAGGACGCTAGAGGAAAATTCTAAAGAATTTATCGTAGAAAGAAAACATGTTGTAGGGTATTTATTCCAGAGAATTTTTTTTTTTCAATATTTCCCCCTCACCCTTCCATACGCATATAGATGTGTGCACACTTATAAAAACACTCAAGGGCAACCAGTAAATAAAAGGGACCTAAAATATTGTAACAATCATAATTCTTCTGCAGAGTGAACACCAAAATTCGTTAACCGAATATACAAAACAAACATTTTCTGTATATATATATATATATATATATATATATATATATATATATATATATATATATATATATATATATATACAGTATACGCATCAATAAATGCAGCAGTTTCTAGTCCACTGCACGAAAAATGCCTCTGAAATTTCCATTCATGCCTGGGGTTTGGCCACTTTTCATCACCACTTTGGTCAGTGCGGATTGGTGACGGTGGGAAATTTTCACCTGATCGCTCACAGCAAACCAACCTAGTATGGGTGGGCCTGACTAGTACAGTTTTGCTGATAATGACGATACAAAAATCCCTTCACCACGTTAAGGTATGCCCACTCACAGAGGGAGACACATCCCTCTGTGTATATATATATATATATATATATATATATATATATATATATATATATATATATATATATATATAAATAAATATATATATATATATACATATATATATATATATATATATATATATATATGCATATATATATATATATGTGTGTGTGTATGTGTGTGTGTGTTTAACCGTGTGCATGCACGTTGCACGAAAGAAATTCTCGATAAATAGTTTATCATTTCCATTAACACTGCATCCAAAAGGTGAGAAACATTAATAAACAAAGAGGTTCTCGCCTACATCTTTAATAAGTACACCAAACATTTAATTTGGATGTTACTGAATTGGGCTGGATTATTCAAAATTTATCTTTCTGCTTATCACTATTCGGCATTGGCCTTTCAATAAAATAAACACCTTTACTTTTATGCAATATCAATTTTACGAAATTAACCGAAATAGATTTGGATAGTTTAGCCCCTCTGGTTTTCTACAGCATATAATAAATCAATTTATAAAACAATTTAAAATTTTACTACTGATATCTTCTTTCTTATCATCATTTTACATTGGCCTTTCAATAAAATAATTTTTTTTGGCAATATCAATTTTCGGAAATTAACCGAGATAGCTTCGGGTAATTTAGCCTGTAAGATTCTCTGCATAGAATAAATTAATTTATAAAACAATTTAAAATTTTACTACTGGCTCGTTTTATTAGCTTTAACAAATCACTCCCAATTACTTCCAATTCTCCTCCTCCCTCATGAAAAAAAAAGACAAATCCCAGACTTGTTCAAAGCAGTGAGAGTGATTTCGTATATTTCTGCTTATTGGTTTTGTCATTTTACAACTGCCGTGACACTTCTCTAATCTCAATAAATTACTTGGGTTTGCCGGACCCCTTGTTGGTGTACGCACAGACCCACAATTCCTATTGGTTTTCCTCCAAAGAACAATTATCTTTATGTCTCCTTAATCACACATTAGACGGTAATCGGCATGGCGGAGAGGTTATGCGCTGCTCATGATGGAGTCTTGAGGAACTTCTTGCTTAATCTCTCTCTCTCTCTCTCTCTCTCTCTCTCTCTCTCTCTCTCTCTCTCTCTCTCTCTCTCTCACTGCATGTAAATCACCCTCTATGTTACAGCCATGGCAGGATCTTCATGAACTTCTTACAAAACTCTCTTTCGCATTCTGTGCAAATTATGTATCTGTTCATAAACTATGCAGTTATTCGCAAGGGTTTCAATAATGACTATCATTGTGATATGTTTACTGTGCTAGTTTACGACCTATTAATGCAAGATTACTGTTTATGTTACTATATATATCGTAATCGATTGAGTCAAGCGAATAAAATTTCTATATTATACCATCCCCTTGAAGAGGCGGATATAATTCTTCCTAGAAGTATACTGTAGAGTGTAGGCCTGCTATTGAATTTTAACTTCCAGCCTAAACTAGATAATGTTGATTTTACAAATGCATTTACTTTTAAAAACGAATATATCGCATATCAGGCATAAAATGCCTCAATGATTTGCTTATAAGACTGAAATGTTAAGATAAATACAAAGTCTGTATCTCCCTGTATTGTTTTCCTCAAATAATCACAGATAAATTGAACCCTTTCTCCCTGGGAATCTTACTTGCTCATCAAGCTGTGAAATTTTAAACCAACGAATATTTAATCGGGGAAGATATTTCTTGAACAAAGTTCCTCGGCAAAAGAGAATTCAAGCGAGGGAAGTGAAGGTGATTCCGAGTAGCAGATGGCAGCTGTATGATAAAACTAGTAAACTACAGTAAAGGGGGAAATTAATTATCTGAACAAAAGGAAGAGTTGTGGATGGCATAAACAATAAAACTTGGTACGATTTATCAAGCTTTTTTTTTCATCAACGATGCAAATCAAAATTCAGAGAAAATAAAAGTTTTTAAACTCGATATTCCACCATGAGACTTAAGTGATGGACATACAGATTCAATTTTCCAATCCACCAATCTAAGTACTTCTTACCTCCCAACTTTTCTCTGCCAAGCTCCAAACTGAATCTTCATTACAATATTGCTCTTCTTCCCAGTGTATTACGAATTTCCGGTTTATTTAATGGCTCATATATATATATATATATATGTATATATATATACATATATACATATATATATATACACATATATATATATATATATATATATATAAAAACGCAATCATCTTACAGAATTCACTAGCAAACCTTAAACAGACACAAACCAATCAGAACCTATTACTCCATAAATAAATCATCATTGAAGACTGGCCGCACCTAGTTTAGCACGTGCTAAATAGTATAATACTTCTCTGTCAAACCATCATGGGAAATAAAAGACTCACGGTATTTCGAACCCCTCAAATCAAAAAGGAGAGATTTAATTCACCAATAATCCGACAAGAAGGAAAAATCCATCATGATTTGAGTCTGGACACGTATAAAAAGAATGGCATGATTACAGAGATGATAAGTGTGTCACGACTGAGATGGTGTGGGCACAGTGTTAAGGATGGATAGTGAGGAAGGAGTGAGGAGGGCTTTGGAAGAACCTGTTATGGGAAGAAGATCAAGAGGGAGGCAGAGAATTAGATGATGAGATAAGGTGAAGGATGATATGGAGAGAAAAGGTTTGGTGAAAGAGGGCGCCTTTGATCGAAGGTATTGGAGAGGCCGCATAATTATGGCCACTGACCCTAATGTTGAGATAGCGGTGGAGAAGATGATGATGTATAAGATTTCTAAAACTACCAATGAGCCATCAAGAGGCACGAAGATATTTTTGTGGATTTGAATCGGCGTGCTGGAAACAAAACAAAAATCAACCACAAGTAAATTACTTGTAAAGGTTATAATACTGGTTTTCAATCTTCAAAATCAACTATTGCTACCTATTTCTATATATACTATTACCGAACAAATTGGAACAATTACATTTGGAAAAAAAAATATCCTGTTAATTCAATGAAAATTACCGTCATAATAATAAAAATCATAGGATTATGACTGGTTTTAAATCATTAAAATCAAATAACGCCACTTTTTCTAGAGAAATATTTTTAACGAAAAAAAGGTAGTTATATTAAAAAAAGAAATATGCTAATTCAACAAAAATTGTAATAATCAAATTTACAGTTATTATAAAACTAACATATCAATAGTTCTTACATTAAAAAAGATAATATTTAAGTCTTTGGAAGGATTTCATTTCCCGTAGAACTCGAAGGAAAAAATAAAACTTAAGATAAAAATTGTATTAATGAAAAGGGAAACTTGCAGAGGGGTGAGAAGAAAAATTACCTAAAAAAGAGCAAAATAAGAAGTGACCACACCTTCAGACACCAGGCACTGGACTCGTTCCTTTGACTGGTCAGTCAGTACTGCATTAGAACCCTCTCTCTGGTTACGGTTAATATTGCCTACACATACACCGAATAGTTTGGCCTATTCTTTCCACATTCTCCTATGTCCTCACACACCAGACAACACTGAGATTACCAAACAATTCTTCTTCGCTCAAGGGGTTAATTACTGCACTGTAGTTGCTCAATGGCTACTTTCCTCTTGGCAAGGATAGAAGAGACTCTTCACTCATGGTAAGCAGCTTTTCTAGGAGAAGGCCACTCCAAAATCAAACCATTGTTCTCTAGTCTTGGGTTGTATCATAGCCTCTGTACCATGGTCTTTCACTGTCTTGCAGTAGAGTTCTCTTGCTTGAGAGTACACTCGAGCAGACTCTTCTGTCTTATTTCTCTTCCTTTTTTTTTTTAAAGTTTTTATAGTTTATATATGAAAGATTCATTTTAATGTTGTTGCTGTTCTTAAAGTATTTTATTCTGATTGTCCATGCTTCTCTTGTATTTTATTTGTGTCCTTATTTTCTTTCCTCGCCGGGCTATTTTCCCTCTTGGAGCCATTAGGCTTATAGCATTCTGCTTTTCTAACTATAGGATTTAACTTAGCAGGTTTGCAAATGTTGTAAGGCTTCATTGAATAAAAACACGGATCAAAGACAAATATTACTTTTACCTAATGAGTGTGTAAAGAATAATTTAGACTACTACTTTAATTACGATTATTAGTGTATGCGACCCGTCAAAAATGACAGCTAAATATCTAGATAGATATGCACATATACGCATACGCAGACAGAAATTCACCCTTTCCCCTTTCCTAACTAAATTTATAACACGCTAGTCTGGGCAATTCGCGTGAGATTGTTGTCTTCCTAGTGGTTGCCGTTCATCGTGTCAGGATATATATATATATATATATATATATATATATATATATATATATATATATATATATATATATCCAGACATTTGCTATTTATTACATATGGGAGATTATTATAGAGAGGAGGAGGACGTCCAGAACGATACAATGAAAAATGTTGCATATTCCGACCTACCAATGAATTCAGCCTTTAGCTAGACCAGAGTTCTAAAAAAAAACAGGTGATAAGAGAGATAAGAGATAAGGTCTACCAAAATAGCTCAATATTCCCGTAAATTTTGAAATTATTTCGAAAATTCCAAATTCCATGAGTTTCGTGCTATAAGCTTCAGAAACATCCATGGTTATCAATCAGCCTATCGAAATGCCAAATCTTAAATATATTCCATGGTAACTGTATTACTGTGTATAGAATAAAACATACAAATAAACTATATATACTGTGTATATACTGTATATATATGCTCGTATATATATATATATATATATATATATATATATATGTATTTATATATGTATATATATATATATATATATATATATATATATATATATATATTGTATATACTGTATATACATGTATATATATGTATACATGTATATATATGTGTATATATATATATATATATATATATATATATATATATATATATATATATATATATATATTCTCTTTGCAGGGGGTGGGTTTTAAAGGGTACATCCTTATGATTTCTCAGTCAGTTTTCAAGAAATAAAAAAACCCTGGTTCAGATATCCACTCAGTCTTGTACAGGCCACTAGCTGATATCATCATTGCACATTAAATGTACAGTCCATAATCTAAAAATATATTGAGATTCAATCCACATGCTAACTTTGAAGACACCTCAATAATCTTAAAAAATAATCAGAGACCTTGCAGTCTAGGATATTACCTGAAGTATTACTTGAAATTTGAGCTAAATATTCCCGATATATTAGCAAGACCAAAGATGAATCACGCTCTATCTCACATTATTCTAGTTTAAAAGAGTAACATTTTATTAAACTACAAGAATGGAGTTTTTATTCAAGGCTTTTCTTTAAAAAAAAACACCTATGGTCAATTTCATTTAATGAGGCGCATTTGCACAGACCCACAGCGGTGCCCTTTTAGCTCGGAAAGGTTTCCTGATCGCTGATTGGTTAGAATTATCTTGTCCAATCAATCAGCGATCAGGAAACATTTCCGAGCTAAAAGGGCACCGCTGCGAGTCGGTGCAGATCTGCCTCGCTAAAGAAAATTGACTATATACTAATGTTCTTCCACGGCTGGTTAAGAACATATATGAAGAGC
>NC_090726.1:186099628-186132128 GCF_036898095.1 Palaemon carinicauda
GACAGTCGGCTGCCCGCCCCATCGGCCTTCATGCATAAACAATTCAGTATAAAATCGTAGGGGGGAAAGAAATCAAACCAGACAGGAGCGAAAAAAGAAAGCAAAAAGAAAAAAAAAATCCCTTCCTCTTCTCGTATCCCGAATCCTTCAAATTATTTAACCAAAGTGTTTATCTGTCATCTCACCCTTCTTCTTCCAACCCTCTTTGGTTACAACTTTTCCCTTTTTACGTTATTCTAGTCAATACAAAGTAATAATAAAAAAAGAGACATAACAAAAACTAAAACATATCCGTTACTTCCACCCTTTGCTCTCACGCGCTCCCTTCATTCTTTCTTCTGGTTATCTCTTCTCCCCTGTTTCTTTTTCTTGAGCAAACGATTTCACACATAAGTGACAAAACTAACCGCGCTTCTTTTCCCCAAGGAGAATATCAAGAAATAAACGTTTACCAAAAGACACGTTTTCGCTCTTTCTTCCCCCAGTGAATATCTAGAAGTACACGAGATGAATATCCGACCTCCTCTTCGTTCCGATTTTCTCGAGGATAGAAAGATGCTAAAGTTTTGAAAAATAACGTTTTCGTTCCTTCGCTCAGAAAGAATAGCAAGGCATAAATGTTTTAGAAAACATACGTTTTCATTCCTCCTCCCGAGAGGATCGAGGAATAAATGTTTTAAAATTGACAAAGGGTTGCTTTTTCTTTCACGCGTTGAGTGTCAACAAGTTAACGTTTATAAAGGCACGTTTTCTTTGTTGCTCTGAGAATATCTCTAAACAATACCTTTAGATTCTTCAAGTTTTCTGGGTTTTTTAATTATATAAAATACACGTTTTTGAAACGTGACGTTTTCGTCACTCTACCCGGAACGTTGTTTCTGTGAGGAGATTCCGAAGCCTAAATGAGACACGAAAGGAAATGCCAGGGATATGAAGTTCGTTGAAAGGAAAAGAGTTTCTTATCTTTGTGTACCTTTTCATAGAGGAAGGAAGAGTGATTTTCATACATACTCTTTCACACACACACACACACACACACACACACACACACACACACACACACATATATATATATATATATATATATATATATATATTCGTGGCGTCCAAAAGACAAACTGTCTTTCAGATAGTTTTCAGAATAACAAGAAAACTGCATTTACGATTTTCCATCTGTTGACATGCTCAAATACCATACATACATACATATATATATATATATATATATATACTGTATATATATACATATATATATGTGTGTGTATACATACATATATATAAATATACACAAACATATATATATATATATATATATATATATATATATATATATGTGTGTGTGTGTGTAATTGTGTGCGTAATGTAAAGTATAAGTATACATTTACGTCTCCTTATATCACACCAGTTAATACATCGTATATCGTAGGTTTTGTCTATCTTAAAAATAAGTATAGTCAGTTTAAATAGTCCGCTTGAAGGTACCAGATTCGGTTTATTTTTATCTCTGCATAGGTTAAATTTTGGAGCCCTTTTGTGACTGACTCCACTCTACACAGATCTATGAATTGCCAAACTTGAATCTACAATAAAGGGAGTGATTTGTTATTAATTTGACAAACTGCATTCTCTTTTCTTGAGAAGGATATATCTAAGCATAGTTTTCTACATGGCACCATGCAAACTTTTGACTGATATAGTGGCCCTCTCCTATCTTTCGTGTCATAGTATGAATCAACTTGTATCTTCTTCTATTAACGTGTTATTTTTTCGTACTTGTATGGGGGTAAGCACGGCTGCCTTCTTTGTGAAGGACTTAGCTTTGGCTTTGGGGTAGACCGTAGTCCGGATCAACTTGCATCTGCATCGAATAAAAGAAACTTTCACCCAGTTTTGACATTTTTGGTGAACTAGTTACAGGGAAAACTTTTCAATGGATAAAAACGTGTTTCTAACAGGGTTCTAGTTATTTTTCTTTAGAAGAGGTCTCTACCCCATCCGCTTTATTTTCACGAACTTTAATACTCTTTAATCTGTTTTTGTACGATAAATGGAACATTTGAAAAGTTTGTCATAAAAGCACAGATTTACAGACAGATGTCACATAAATATTGATGAGAAAAGATTACTCAAGGTTAGGTGACATCTAAAAAAACATCTCTCACAAGACATAACGAAGAACATTTAATTTTCATTGGCTATACACGATTGCAACCCAAGTTAACAAGAGCGAGAATATATTTAAATATATTTTATGTAGACCAATATTTTACTTTTTATTCTTAGCAACTGTGACTGCTGACGTACTCGAAATCACTTAGTATTATAACTAAACAAAAACCAATAGTTCATATGCGAGGTAAATACACGCAATAATATGAGTATAGAAAATGGTTTAAAGAGTATCTGTCGTTCATTAATATTAAAATGCAGTAAAACAAGAAGTAAATTCTGACCCTTGAGAATATGATTTCCTCCACCAAAATGGACAACAATGTAAATTCTGGTCAAGTCCACTTCGTAACTTCATGACTACTGTACTTTGCAAGGAACGAAGCAGTGGTAAGACAGGCTATATACAGTAATTACAGTACTTGTATATTTTTAAAATATCTTTCAATAAACCCTGTTCTCTGTTTTAATAAGAAAATTACTTACACTACTAAAGAGTACAACTCTGCGTTCAAACTCATAATCACTGCAAGGCACATAAACTTTGATCACCATGTTGTGGTAAAGAAATTACTATTAACAAAGTAACAACAGATTTTGTCATATATTACAATGAATTTTTACTTACCTTTCTTTTTCCATTTAGAAAAAAAGTTGATGCCACACAGAAGCCCAAATGATCTAGCGGGGAAGTCTTTATCGAGTTGATGGCCGAATGACTAGTTCCGTGAGATATGTAAAGATCTTAGTTGCGCCAGTATCTGAAAAAAAATATATGTACCGGTGTATATTTTATTTCATGTTTATTTATGGGTTTTTTATTTCGATAAATTCCAATTGGACAAATATTAGCCAATAATGATAAAGAAAACATCACGCTATCAAGACAAGATTTATCATCAATCGCTTTCGAAATATAAAGCAAGAAGCTCGGTACAGTATTTTCGACTCATTTCCAGTGAATATGAGGGTCAATTATTGATTAATTATAGTATCAAATATTGTGGAAAATAAATGAGCACAAACAAGCACATAAATACTATAAACAATGCACACAGATCCGTATATATACATATATATATACATATATATATATATATATATATATATATATATATATATATATATATATAGATATAGATATACATATATATAGGCGTGTTGGTGTGTGCATGTATATATGTATATGTATATATATATATATATATATATATATATATATATATATATATATATAATGTGTGTATATACTATATACTGTATATGTATGTATATAAATTTATATAAACACACACACATATATATATATATATATATATATATATATATATATATTTATATTCATATATATACAGTATATACAATATAAATACACACACATATATATATAAGTACACACGCACACACACACACACACACATATATATATATATATATATATATATATATATATATATATACATATACATATACATATATATATACATATACATATATATATATATATATATATATATATATATATATACTGTATATATGTATATATATATTAAGTGCACATATATACATGTGGATACATATACACTCAAATGTCGAGCCACACACAGTTCCTCAAATCGAAATCACTCTGCCTTGGGAACAAATACCCAGAGCAAAGATTCGAACCTATCAATGCCTTGCAATGAAAAAAGAATTGAACAATGGAGGTTAGTCATTGATCTATCGGTTGGGGCGTATATATGATTCCAACCCTGTTGTACATACAGTATTTCTAATGAATTCAAGTATCTGTAATTAAATTCGAAATTAACCCATCTTTACTATGATAGCCATTTGGTGAGTTAACCTTGAGTTCTGTGAACATTATAGGGGAAAAGGGGCGTAAGTCCCAACCACAAAAGAGTACCTCAGTATTGATTACAATTGCTGTTTAGAGGACAATTAAAAGAAATTAATGGGTCAATTAATTCCAAACTCCTAGCTTATTGTTGAAATATGGTAAATCTATATAAAAACAAATATACCGAGCCAACGTTTGAATACAGAATAGGTGGACTGTTTGGCGTTTTTACTCCTAATTACTGGCATATAAAATTATAGCTCACAGCAACATATTTTGGAAAATAAAATTATGAAGGGCTGAATGAATCTTAGAAAGATGAAGATATCCTGGTTATAATATCTAGAAGAAAACCTTCCACCTCAGAAATAAAATCATTCTGCTTCAGTATACACAACCCGTCAGTGCGCTTGATACTTGGTAGTGGTCTTCATAAACACTAATGATTTTGATAAGGTGGCAAATAAATAAAATGTCTATGTATAAGATAATGGTGGTGATAATGACAATAACCAAAGGATAGCCAAACAAAAGGACAATTTGACAGCAAAGCCAATTAACAACCTCCTCACATCTATCCATAATGAGCTTTCAATGTGCCAAGTTTGACTCAAATTCCTTCAACACTTTGAGTCGTTGTTATTATTATTATTATTATTATTATTATTATTATTATTATTATTAGCCAAGCTACAACCTTACATGGAAAAGCAAGATGCCATTAGCTCAAGTGCTCCAACAGGGAAAAACAGCCCAGTGAGGAAAGGAAACAAGGAAATAAATAAACGATATAAGTAATGCAAAATCAAAATAAAATATCTTAAAAAGCAATAACAACATTAAAACAGATAATTCATATATAGACTATAAAAAGACTTATGTCAGCCTGTACGACATAAAAACATTTGCTGCAAGTTTGAACTTTTGAAGTTCTACTGATAAAACAAGTGTGACATACACATGAAGAATCTCTGTCCATACACATTTATTCTAGATGATGGTCTACCTATGTGCCAGATTTTAAGTTAAATGTCTTCAACCCTGTATAACGTGATCACACAGGTAAATATGACAGTCACTGACAGGTAAAAAGCCTGATAATCTATCTTCATGTACACCTGGATCACTAAAAGGACACGATGACAAAGTAAACGTGACAGACACACTGGCGAACCGACAACATCCCCTTATGCAAATCTGTATATGATCATCTACCTATAAATAAAGCTTGACTGAGATCCCTTCAACCGTGTAAGAGGTATAGTGATGATAGGGAAGCATAACAGACACACTCACAGACAAAGACTATAAAGAGAAAGTTAGGCAAACAGATGCATACTCAATTATCATCATAGAAAAAAATTCAAATATGATGCTGAAGATGGAAATTAATAAAGTAAAAATAGGCCTAGGTACAATGATAACCATTGTGCTAAATTGTATAATGATGATCCTTATGATGAAGGTGACAAAGCTGGTAAAATTGTTATTAATAATAACATTGAGGGTGATCAGGGTCATAGTGATGGAAATTCCATGAAAGTGTAAGTGGTATGGATGACAGATATGTCAATAAAAATGATGGTGACAATGAAAAGGTGAGTGTTAACGTCAATGGTGATGGGGTTGATAAAGGTCTATTGGCAATGATAATTATAATGATAGTACATTTAGAGTGAAAGCAAAGTTGAATAATAACATTATAGATAACAATGGAAATGGTAGCAATGATGAACTTGACGACTAGGCCTATAACAAATAAAATAAACATTCCAGATAAACATTTCTGAATTATTTCAATCACAGAAGGATAATGAAACACAATAACAACCAGTCATATATCAAATCATGAAACTAATCTTTGAAAGCTGCATTTGACTGTTCTAATCACCGAGTCATAAGATCCAGAGTAACCACTTCCAAGCACATGCTAAGAAAAAAAAAGAATGAAGAAATATAAGCACAACAAAGTAGTGTTATATTGACGTGATTGGAATGAAGCGAACATGCGTATTTAAATGTAAAGGACAAGTTTATCCTAAAACCCTCGAGTTCTTCCTAAGGACTGCATTACTTGTAAAGGCAATGGAAATGCTTAGTTCATTTATTCTTCTGGCAAAGATTCGATAATTGAACAGGAACCCACATCCAATTTCGAGCCAAATCAAAACTCTCGGTCCTTATCCTATATCACGAGGATGATTTTGAATATCAGACCTAGAATACGTATTATCGATTTTACATATCTCGTATTGCTAATACAAGACATCCAAAATCAGTAAAACGTACCATGGCTTTTTCTTTTTGAGGCCACTTCAAAAAGAAAAAATAAGTCACAGACAGTCGGCCTAGCCCTATTTGACTGAACATCAAGTTTCAAATTAATTAAAGAGGCTTATTGTTAGCAAAACACTACTATAAAGCACCATGAATATCATGCGAAATACAGCTGGCACTATTCAATTTCAAAAGTTGCTGCTAAAATATCTGTAAAATGACAATCTTGAGCAAATAATTTTCCTTTACTCAACATACGAAACGACATAAAACCTCTGATTTTGTTAGGCTAAAAGGAATGCTGCACTAGGCTGTTCTGCATGTATGGGTCTAGCTAACACACAATACTCAGGCAAAAGAACTTCTGACTAAATAATAATACAATCTACAAAACACATGATCTAGTAACGGGAGCATCAGATGCACCTGAAGCACCAGAACCAAAAGAATGTGCCAGCCGAGGCCATAGCCTGGCACAGAAAATACTATTTCCGTTTGTCAATATTACTACGGTTAACCACACGACCAACAGAACATCCGGTTGTGTAGCGATCAGCTGTACATGTCATGACACAGTATAGTCATCTCGATTATGTGTTGTCTTAACAGCCTAACAGTAATATTTCATATCCTTAGGATTCTATGGTTTCCTTAAAAAAAAAAAATCATGCTTGATCGTATCATGAATGATCTTTTAAATAATTTAGTATCATTAAAATTCAATGATATTGGATATTAATTGTCTAGTAATGCTTGTATTTTACGTAAACACTGCTAAAAAGTCAAGTTTCTCTCTTTAAAATAGCCTGTGACTGAACATAAACCTTCTTTTGTCAAAATAAATTGCCCTTTTCTTTATATTAGCATCAAGAAAGAAACAAAAGCTGCAATTTTACCGTGTTTTTTACCACAAACCCTTTACTTATCGACAGTCGAGTTTCTGTGAGATGTTGTGTACGCCAAGTTCAACAACTACAATTTTCAAATTAAGACCTTTGTTTATATTCTTAAGAGTACTAACCTTATCCCACCATGGCTTCATGAACGTAAAGCAACATTTCACCATTCTGCAGCGGCATGCAGAAAATTTTAGGTAAACAGCATATTTATTCACTTGTACCATCAATACTTTATCCTTAAACATTACACAGGCAACTGATATAGTGTAGGCTATATTGCTTTTTGGCAACGAAGTACTTGCCTAAAAGTTTGGAAAACTTGGCCATAATTAGTTTTATCTCCTGCGGGATGTCGTTGAAATAGCAGGGCTGCACTCTTCAGGAATTTGAGTGGGGTTTAAGTTATCTTGACAAATGTAATGGATTATTAAGATTTATTCAAAACCATAGACCTAGGCCAACCACTATATGGGTGCATAAACCACCGTACAAGTATAAGGTTGTTAGAATTTATTGTAAAAACGTGATTTTCTGCACAAATCTCACTAACTCTACGAATTCCTGGAGCTTAGATAGTTTTAGAAATATTTAGGCAAAATTAGGCTAGAGGGGACAATATCTTTAGGGAATGGCGGTACCTTCGTCATGATGGGTCACAGACTGAATTTCAAAACATTGAACAAGTTTCACGATTCACTTACCTTCACCCACCCGTTAATCAACGCTCCATATCGCTATGAATCACAAAAGATCGAGAAATGCTTAACAATCCAATGAATCAACGATAAAATGTGTGTAACTAACTAATCACGCGAAACTTCACAAAGATCTTTAAACCCGTCGTGTACTAATGATGACGTCATCTTAGAGAAATCATTTGTAAAGGTTTACATCTTTGATATTTTATATATGCCAACCAAAACGTACTCTCGAGGGATTTTTACTCAAGAATGTATAGTTTTCAGTATATAAAAACAATAAAATTGTTATATATTAAGTATTAATCACAAGGACTCCAAAGGGAGATAAAGATAAACTAGACTTTAGAAAGGTGTATAGCTCTAGTTTCACTCCTGTAAACAAAAACATTCTTTCCCATGGTGTTTGTGAAAATTATGTTAATAATAATATCGAGACAAATTTCGTAATAAAATGTTAACTGCAATTGAAAACTAACATACGTGAACAGGAAATTGCCGGTATACATAACATACTCATCACCAAACGAGTGAAACGACCAATGGCTCCATCACACATAGCCCTAGTATAGTAAGTAGGCTAACCCCCATTTGACATATACAGTACTAGTTTACTTTTTTTTGTATTCAGATAATGGTGACGTAATTCTTATTACGCAACATTTGGTCTGCGCGATTTCAGTTGCTGTTGAACATCTAATGTTACAGCTAATGTGACTTTTTAATTAGGATAATACCAAGTTTTGCTCTATTTAAGATAAAACTGGCATTGGAACCTACAGTACTTTACCAGAGTTTATAGTTGTTGGTAGATGTTGAAATGAAAGGCTCATATATCTTTTTCGGTTTAATTGTAGTGTATTACATGGCAATGTAACCTAGGATTCCAACTACTTTTTCTTATAGGAAAAATTACGCTCCCTTCGAAAATAACGTCGCAAATGAATAGTTTCAGAAATATATATACATCTATATCCTCCGATAATGGGGGACCCCCTTTGGGAACTCGGGGTTTTGGGTGGGGAAAACATACTGGGGAACCGATATATAACCGTAAATCAGTCCTTTTCTTCTCTATACATTTCCTTCTTGTATTTATTATAACCGTAGGAAAATGCAAAACAGTATAACTGGATATATTTGGGAGGAGCCGTTTCAAAGGTTATTTCTTGTAGTAATACAGTAACCAGTGCTGCCAACGCCTGATGTAGATTAAATGTTAGCATTCCATACCTGATGTAGATCAAATGTTAGCATTCCATGCTAACATTAGCACCCATTTGTACGTACGTTCGTTCGCACCAGTTTCCGACCTGCGCACATATAACCCCCCTGCGCAGCAGTTTCTCTCCCAAATTACTCTTTTTTTACCGTATTATTTTCTCATTTTATATTCCCATTCAATATTATTTACCGTTCATTCCATTTTATCTTCCTATATTGTTTTTATTTATTTTTGTTGGTTAGTTCCTTTTCTCTCCCCTGTGTCTTATAAATCTTTTCTCTGGTCTAGTTTCCGTATTTAGTTCATTCATGTTTACCCGCTTGTGTTCTTTGTTTTTCTCTTAACCAATCACCACCCTAGGCCTATGCAGATATCTCCCTAACCCCCCCCCCCCTTCCTTTATCCCTTTGAGCGGTCTTTTCATACCCTTTGTTCCAATGCCTTTCCCGTTGTAACCTTTGACCTGGTGAGACGTTCTTCATTACAAGTGCGGTTTCTTTTTTCGTATTTTGCGATGGAGCATGTTATAGAAACTTGTAACGGCTGCAGTATTCCGTACCTAAAAGCAGTGGCTCAATTCCATGGTGATTTTTTTGATACTTCAGGTAATGTTGAGCATTTTCTTAAATCTCACACCGTTATTCCTCAGCGTTTAAACTGCCCCAAGTGCCGTTCTCTTTTATCTTATAGGGAAGACATTCACGTGTTTTATTGCTCTTCTGAAACCATCATTCGTAAAACTAAGAAGAAACGTCGTTGTGGTTATACCGTTACTGCCTATAAAGGTACTTTTTTGGACAAAAGTCGTCTACCCCCATGGAAGATAATATTATGTGCCAACCACTTTTTGCATAAACATTCGGACCATGAGACCCTCATGGATGGTATCGACATATCTTCGAAAACTAGTGTGGATTGGAGAAGTTTCTGTTCGGAGGTTACCGAATACTTCTTCGATAATCAAGAGGCGATTGGTGGTGATGGAGTTACTGTTGAAATAGACGAAACTCATTTTTGTAAAGCTAAATACAACCGTGGTAGACCGTTAAGTGCCATATGGGTCTTTGGGGGTATTGAGCGTGTGTCCAAGAAATTTTTCATTATCCCTTTAGTTCCCCCCCTTTCTACTAAACGAGATGCTGCTACTCTAATTCCCCTCATCCAGAAGTATATTAAACCTGGTAGTATTATTATCAGTGATAAGTGGTCTGCATACAACTCACTATCGGAAATTGGTTACGTTCATAAGTCTATTAATCATTCGGAGCATTTCGTTGACCCCCTAGACCCAACCATCCATACTCAAAATATAGAACGTCTCTGGAGAGAAGTGAAGGAGTGGGTTCAGAGACCTGGAATCAAGACTGAATATTTCAAGCAATATTTTTCCAGGTTCTTTTTTATCCACTACTATCCTCAACATACGTTACTCCACCACTTTTTCATTACTGCCAGTCTCCTCTACCCTCCTTTGCAACAACAGACAATCGACCCCCCCTACCCACAAGACCCCGATGACCCCCCATCCATCCTCATCCCAGTCATAGAAGTTAATCCGTCAGTCTCTTCCTTCCGTGTCCAACAAGTTTCGTCGTTTTCTTCATAAAAGTAAGTCATTCCTCAATAGTCATTATTCGTGTTTTGTGACCGGGGTACTTCTAGGCAAGGTTAGGTGGGTTTGTTAGGTTCTGTGGCCTTTCTGTACTTTTTATATATTGTGTAACAGTTATATGGAAAAATTATTTAATATACCTGTGGAAATATTTAGCATATCTACCACTAGTAATGACATCGTGTCGTTGGTAGTTCTGTGTACCATTCGTCACCGTTGGTAGTACTGTGTATCAAGGTAAGTCATTCCCCAATTCTTATTGTATGTGTTTTGTGACCGGGATACTTCTAGGCAAGGTTAGGTGGGTTTGTTAGGTTCTGTGGCCTTTTGGTACTCTTTATTTATTGTGTAATAGTTATATGGAATAATTATTTAGTTTACGTATGGAAATATTTATTATTTCTATCTCTAGTAATGACATCGTGTCGTTGGTAACACTGTGTACCATTCGTCAACGTTGGTAGTTCTGTCAACCATTGGTAACGTTGCTAATGTTATCGTCCTCTACATCTGTTGTTTAATTATTTTAACTCAATATATATGTCAACAGTGTTAATATTTATATGTTTCATTTGTATTGTATTTCATTGTGTGATTTTCGCACAGGAAATATATGATTTCCTATAGTAGATATCGTGATTTAACTGGTTTTCACATTCATTTCATCCGTAATAACATCAACCAATTCGTCAACTTATAGTTAACCGAATTGGTTGATCTGTTTGTTTGCGATTGAAATGATCATCAAAATCGGTTAAATCACGTTATTTGCTATAGGAAATCATATATTTCCTGTGCGAAATCACACCATGTAATACAATACAAAATTACCTCTTTTTCCTCTCACTGTTTAGACAGTGAATTCCATAGATTTGATTTAACTCCCATATATATATATATATATATATATATATATATATATATATATATATATATATATATATATATATATATATATATATTACGCATTGTATACATATATGGGGTGTATGTATGATACTGGACACCTGTGTGTATGATGACGGCTGACTAAGAATACAGCCGTGAAATTGGGGTCACTGGGTACCGTTAGTAACCCCCCACCCCCCCGGTAGGTAAGAACACGGCTTGTATGTTATGTTAGGGGGGCGAAGTTCATGTTATTTGGTGTCCACTTTCAATGCAGACTGGAGGAACTGCCGCTGATATACAAAGGCTCCACTTATATATACAGTAGGCCTATATTCACATTATCTACATATATATATATACATACATGCATCTACATATATATATACATACATGCATACATAAATGCTCATACGTATACAGAGGAGTCTGTAGTTACTTGGCACAGCTGTAAACTTTCTTATTGTCAAATCAGTTTTCCTTAAGGGGAAGATAATGTATATTGTCCTTAGATATACGATATTATGTAGCCAGATGGGTAACAAACACAGGTTGAGATTTAGACTTAGGGTAAGCTAAGAATGCAGCAGTCTAAGGGGGCTGATAGGAGAGTAGGTAAGGATACAGCTCCTAGGTTAGGTAATGTTGGGAACCTTAGGCTTAGTGATGTTCATGTGTTCAAACACAGGGTTGAGACTTCGTCTTAGGGTAAGTTAAGAATGCAGGGGTCTAAGGGAGCTGAAAGGTGAGTAGGTAAGGATACGGCTCCTAGGTTAGGTTAGGCGGGGAACCATAGGCTAAGTGATGTTCTGGTGTTTGCTTGGCTTTTAAAATGTTTTGCAGTCATAACTTTTGGAATTTAAAAAATTCATAAATTAAAAAGAAAATATGCGTTTCCCCAATTATTAGCATTAAAACACATCAGAGGAAACTATAAATACAGTAGAAACACTTATTTTCTTTATCGGGAATATTGTGCTATAGTAAATATTTACCCACATGGTAATTACTGTATTGACCCGATTCGGTTCAACCATCTACAAAGGCTCCCATAAACATTTATCTCTATACAGTAGATATATACTGCTACATGTAATTGTATGTATGTATATATATATATATATATATATATATATATATATATATATATATATATATATATATATATATATATATATATATATATATATATATATATATATATATATATACTGTATATATATATATATATATATATATATATATATATATATATGTATATATGTATGTAGTATATGTATGTATATATAGTGTATAATCTATTCAATAAGAAATCAAATAATTGTGAGAAATACCCTCACGGTGGGAGGATTTCAAACAGCCTGCGCTTGTTTGCACTTTGCTAGCTTCACTCCACTTCTCTCTCTCTCTCCTCCCATCTCACTCTGACTTGTCACCAGAGTTGCCATTTCAATGCCTTTTGTGTTAGATTTGGCGCAATTCTGAAGAATTTAGCGCGTTTTTACTGTCTAGCAATTCTTTATTCTACGCAATCATGAAATATAGTATTTTTCCTGCTAATAGTATATAATATGATCCCCTGGTTGCTTTCGAGAGTCTTTCTACCCAACTTGACATATTGAAACAATTTCAGCTTTATCATTGTTATATCTTGAAAAATTATTTAGCACTTTTATAGAAAATTTAGAAGTTCATGTTGTGGGTATTCAACATTAGAAAGGGCAACCCTACTCTTCAGTCTTGCATCGTGTGTATTCTCGTGTGTGTATCTCCCGATTCTGTCCTTTTTGAGCAGAATCATGCTTTCATATAAAAAAGTAATGTATTTGTATACAGAAGTACAGACTGTACTCCTGGACATTGTTTATATTTATGGGGTAATATACTGTAGAGAGGTAATATGCTTTACAAGTTGCGTCATGCTTTAAGACTGCGTAGAACTTCGTATGAAAATGATTTGTGGTCGTTGTATAAAATACACTTAGCTCATCTTAAATTGTATACATATTGTACAGTACAGAATTACAGTAATGTACAGTATAGTTTTTTGTAAATACAGGCTACGTATGCTGTGAGTCAAGTCGCGCTTGTTTGCACTTTGCTAGCTTTACTCCACTTCTCTCTCTCTCCTCCCATCACACTCTGACTTGTCACCAGAGTTGCCGTTTCAATGCCTTTTGTGTTAGATTTGGCGCATTTCTGAAAAATTTAGCGTGTTTTTACTGTCTGGCAATTCTCTATTCTACGCAATCTTGAAATGTAGTATTTTTTCTGTTAATATTATATAATATGATCCCCTGGTTGCTTTCGAGAGTCTTTCTACCCAACTTATCTTATTGAAACAATTTCAGCTTTATCATTGTTGTATCTTGAAAAATTATTTAGCACTTTTATAGAGCATTTAGAAGTTCATGTTGCTTGTATTCAACATCAGAAAGGGCAACCCTGCTCGTCAGTCTTGCATCGTGTGTATTCTCATGGGTGTATCTCCCGATTCTGTCCTTTTAGAGCAGAATCGTGTATTCATATAAAAAAGTAATGTATTTGTATACAGAAGTACAGACTGTACTCCAGGACATTGTTTATATTTATGGGGTAATATACTGTAGAGAGGTGATATGTTTTAGAAGTTGCATCATGCTTTAAGACTGCGTAGAACTTCATATGAAAATGATTTATGGTCGTTGTATAAAATGCACTTAGTTCATCTTAAATTGTATACATATTGTACAGTACAGAATTACAGTAATGTACAGTATAGTTTATTGTAAATGTAGGCTACATATGCTGTGAGTCAAGTCGTCTGAGCGAAAACAGTGAACACTTACAGTACTGTTAAGCTTTACTGTAGTTATAATACTGTACGTACAGTCAGCCTGCACTTTACACGAGTTTACACTTCGCAATTTGTTATTTGCGACAAAAATTTTGCAGTGCGAGGATTTCAAATAGCCCACCCACCTTTGCACTGAGCTTGCTTCACGTCACTACCCTTTCTCTCCTCCCAGCTCATCCCAGCTCATCCCAGTTCTTGCTAACTCGGCTTCACAGCCCTCACTCGTTATTAGGTCAGGTTAAGTTAAGCAGAGTTTGATTCATGTTGCCGATGCACGATAATTTATAGTTTTTAGCTCAGTGGTGCTTGATTATAAAGCTTAGGAAATAATTTTTATCGTGTTTTAACAAAACTATAATCTCGGTTTCCTACATATTGTAATGGTATCTTCAAAATTCGGCATTTACATTATTTTCCCGATTTGCACATTATTAGGGTGTGCTAGATTTACTTTTTGTTTCTATAATTTTGGACACAGCTTTTCATAATTATAAACAAAATAACGGTTATGAACATTGTTTTTTCGCCTTCATTTATAGTTTATTAGTTTACATTGGTCAGTATATTTCCTTGATCTTTTCTCCATAGTGAATAACAGTATACTGTAATGTAAAAAAATCAGTCTTATGCTACTTTGTTTACTATCATACGATGATTGAAATGCAAAAGAAACAGCTGCTATGTGATTTGATTGTTCATAATAAAACAGCTGTTTTTTTGGTCGGTCGGTATTGTCTCTGTATGCATTTACGCAATGATTACAACGTTACTAACGATATTTTAATCATTATCTTTTAATTTTATAAACCGTTGAAGTAGAAGATGGGATTAATATTATTACTTGATTGCTGTAGATGTCGGATTCCTTACGATACAGTACTGCGCTAGAGACGACTCCGATGCATCAAGATTGTTACGCAGAGCTTTATACAAATTTATATAAAGTATGTTCACTTAGTCAATCTTAAATTGTAAGCTTATACAGTACATGTTTTAAAGTACAGAATTACAGTTATGTTGTTTATTGTGAATGTAGGATACGTGTGTGGTGAGTCAATTTTTCCGAACGAAAACGGCGAACACTTACAGTGGAATTAAGCTTTACTGTAGTGATAGTAGCCTAGTATAGTACAATAATATACACTACACTATTAGTGAATGTTATACAGTAGTCCTAGATAGGAACAACTATACTGTCATAGAAACTAAGTACTGTACAGTGAAAACAATGTTAGGCAGTACTTAGTGTGTTAATTATTCGAGCTTAGGCAATGGGCAGTGAGTTGTTAGGTTAGGAGTTATCCCACACTAGGGCACCAAAGATACATGAATTTGCACTTTTCGCACCTATCTCTGTTACCTAGCCCTTTTGAAGAGTGGTGCCTGGCTGTATCTTACAGAAATATACAGTATAGTATCAGTGAGTGTTAGACATTTTTACTAGATAGGAACAACAGCATTTTGTTATTATACTATAAATGTATGAGGACGACTAGATGAAATTATCGTTCCGGCCAGGTCAGTGACTACTGTAGTGTCGTACTAGTGTTTACTGTACTGTAGCCGTACCGTGTTCTGTAAGTAGTGTCAAACGTGTGCACATGTACTGTACATTTATTTACAAACTACTTATACTGTGATAGAAACAAAATAAAAATATTAGGCAGTTCTTGGTATATTAATTATTTGAGCATAGGCAATGGGCAGTGAGTTGTTAGGTTAGGTTAGGATTTATTCCACCCTAGTGCATCAAATATACACGAAATTGCACTATTCGTGCCTGTCATCATCATCATCATCATCATCATCATTAGCCTATTGACGTAAAGGCCCTTTAAAGAATCTTATCAGATTATTTTATTATTTTTCATATCAAGAGGACTTATTGCTATAATTAACACGATAATCATAATCTAACCCGCAGATACAGTATTCATGGATCTGTGAAATTGACCTTCACGAGTATAGATTGCCAACCTCAAGTAGCTTATCTGTAAATTTATATTTGGATCAAGATAAGACTAACTGAAGATTTTTGAGGGAGCTAATCTCCACCCCTTGTATGGTTAGGATCTAGCGCCGTAAGTTGGGTTAGGCAGTGTTTGAATGTTCACCTGTATTTCATTAGTTTTGTTATTTCTCTTCCCAAGAGCCCTTATTTGCACTGTGGTTTCCAATTTCTGTTTTTCTTGAAATGGAACCTATATATATATATATATTTATGTATGTGTGTATGTATTAATAATAATAATAATAATAATAATATATACCTGTATATGTTTGTGCATGCAATTTTATAAAAAAATTTCCACGGGTTTCATCTACAATTCAGGAATTAAAGGATAGATTTGATAGGAAATGTTATGTTGTTTGCCCTTGGGTGGAGGAATAATGAAACCAATGAAATGCAGAATATTCAAACAAAATTTTAACTTGCTTTACCTAACCTAACCCAGGACCTTGATTTTCTCCCTACAAGGAATGGCGATTTGTTCCCTAAGAAACCTGCAACTTCCTCATGTTGCTGGACTTCCTCAAAACCTTATCCTACACGAACAATCCAATCTATCAACATGACTTAGGCATATTGCTCATACCTTGATCAGAATACAAATTTTCAGATATGCCACTGGGACCAAATACTTGAGTTATTTAAAAATGTGATAAATTATTTATATATATATATATATATATATATATATATATATATATATATATATATATATATATATATATATATATATATATACAGTGATACCTCGGTAGTCGAACGACTCTATACTCGAACAATTCGGAGTTCGACCAAAATTTTCGAGAAATTTTTGCTGCGGTGCTCGACCAAAAATTCGGTACTCGACCAGCCGAACACGTGACGACCGCATGGGCTTTGTGATGATCGCGCCATCTCGGCCACTCTCGCTTGTTCGGGAAGCATCAGTTCTCTCGAGAGCGTCACTCAGACAACGCGCGATCAGCATTCGTTGTGATTTAGTGATTTTCAGTGCTTTTAATTGCTTTTTTAGCTTTCATAATGAGTCCCAAGAAAGTAATGAGTGTTAAGGGGAAGGAGAAGAGGAAAACAGTGCGAACAACGATCGAGTTGAAGAAGGAAATTATAGCGAAATATGAGAATGGTGTACGAGTGTCCGATTTAGCGGTAGAATACGGAATGGCGAAGTCGACCATTTCTACGTTTTTAAAGCATAAAGAAATGATTAAGAAGGCGAATGTTGCAACGGGAGTGACGGCGGTAACTAAGCAAAGGCCACAAGTGATTGAGGAGATGGAAAAGTTGCTTTTAATATTTATTAAAGAAAAACAGTTGGCCGGGGAAAGTGTTAGTGAAGCGTTCATTTGTGAAAAAGCGTTGCATATCTATGAAGAATTAGTGAAGAAAAGTCCGAGTACCAGTGAAAGTGATTCATTTACATTTAAAGCGAGCAGGGGTTGGTTTGAAAAGTTTCGTAATAGAACAGGTATTCATCGTGTTACTAGGCATGGGGAGGCAGCTAGTTCGGATCAAATTGCAGCCGATAAATACGTGGGGGAATTCGATCGGTACATAAATGAACAAAATTTGATCGCACAACAAGTCTTTAATTGTGATGAGACTGGGTTATTTTGGAAGAAAATGCCAGCCAATACGTACATTACCAAGGACGAGACGAAGATGCCAGGTCACAAGCCAATGAAAGATAGGCTAACATTGTTGCTGTGTGCAAATGCAAGTGGCGATTGCAAGATCAAACCCTTGTTAGTGTACCACTCGGACAACCCCCGGGTGTTCAAACGAAATAATATTTGTAAAAGTGCACTACCAGTTATGTGGCGCTCGAACACTAAATCTTGGGTCACAAGACAATTCTTTACTGAGTGGATAAACGAAGTGTTTGCCCCCCAGGTTAAGGCTTACCTCATTGAAAAGAGCTTGCCAATGAAATGTCTTCTGGTTATGGACAATGCTCCTGCACATCCTCCAGGTCTCGAGGATGACTTGAAAGAAGAATACAGCTTTATCAAAATCAAATTCTTGCCCCCCAATACTACTCCCATACTCCAGCCCATGGACCAACAGGTCATTTCAAACTTCAAAAAACTCTATACCAAGGCCCTTTTCAGAAAGTGTTTTGAAGTGACCAGTGACACGAAGTTGACCCTAAAGGAATTCTGGAAGGAACACTTCAGCATCCTCAACTCTGTTAACATGATTGACCAAGCTTGGCGAGGTGTGACCTATAGGACATTGAACTCTGCCTGGCGTAAGCTGTGGCCATCATGTGTCACAGAGAGGGAGTTTGAAGGTTTCCAACCAGAGGCGGGTCCAAGCACTGCTACCCCTGTAATTTCTGATGACACTGATGTCGTTGAGGAAATTGTTGTCATGGGCAGGAGTTTGGGGCTTGAGGTCGACAAGGATGATATTGATGAGCTTGTAGAAAGCCATTCTACCGAGTTGACTGTGGAGGAATTGTTGCACCTGCAACAACAACAGCAGCAGGATCTGATTGTGGAGCAGGAATCTTCAGAAGAGGATGAGGTAAGGGAGGATGTTCCAAGTTCTCTCATCAATGAAATTTGTTCCAAGTGGGCAGATGTGCAGGCTTTTGCTGAAAAATACCACCCAGAAATTGCAGTAGCAAACCGGGCAGTGCATATGTTTAATGATAGTGTCATGTATCATTTTCGAAGAATACTGCAGAGGAGGAAGAAACAATTAACAATAGACCAGTTTTTCACAAAAGAAAAGAAAGCTGCTACATCAAAGCCTGTTTCTCCTCCAAAGAAGAGACAAAGAAGAGAAGAAACCCCTGAAATAGATCTGCCCACCCTTTCATTGGAGAGAGAAACAACTCCTGAAGGAGAACTACCCCGCCACATCATGGAAGGGGACTCTCCTTCCAAGCAGTAACCTCCCCCTTCCATCCTCTCCACATCCATCCCTGTATGCCATCGAACCGCTGCTCAAAGGTATGTTCACTACAGTACAGAAAATGGTTTAAAATTGTTTTATTTTAGTACAGTAAATGGTTTAAAATTGTTTTATAGGATTTTCTGACCAATTTCATACACATTTAGATAATTATTGTTGTTTAGGTACACGTTTTATTAATATTTTGGGCCTGTTCGAGTGCTTGGGAACGGAATAGAATATATACCATTATTTCTTATGGGGAAAAAAAATTCGGTACTCGAACAAATCGGAGGTCGAACACGGATCTCGAACGGATTATGGTCGAGTACCGAGGTATCACTGATACAGTATATATATATATATATATATATATATATATATATACAGTATATATATATATATATATATATATTTATATATATATCAATATATATATATATATATATATATATATATATATATAAATATATATATATATATATATATATATATATATATATATATATATATATATATATATATATATATCAATATGTACCTATTTTCCATGTACGAGAGAGTATAAAAAAACAGTCCCCACCAAATTCATTTGTTAACAACTATACTGTATTAGGGTTGAACCAGTAGCCCAGTAAAACAACATCATTTGTATACTTACCTAATGCAATCCATCGTAACTGAAGACATTCAATGTTCCCAGATATATTATGAACATAGTAAGGGGGTTTCTCAGTTGTGGTAGTGCTGCTGCTCTTAACTCCTTACAAGCAGCTCCCAAAGCAAATTTTATATGGGCTACAAAAATCAGTCACGAGACCCCAAGAAGAGGATAAAAACTCAAGTTAGAAAGTGTTTATGAAGGCAGATGTGGGTGGAGACCCCAAGAAGAGGATAAAAACTCAAGTTAGAAAGTGTTTATGAGAGGCAGATGGGGGTGGAGACCCCAAGAAGAGGATAAAAACTCAAGTTAGAAAGTGTTTATGAAGGCAGATGTGGATAGAGACCCCAAGAAGAGGATAAAAACTCGAAAGTTAAAAAGTGTTCATGAAAGGCAGATGGGGGTAACTGCCCTGGAACAGGATGGGACATCACGTCTTTCCATAAAAAGGGCTAATAAGTTCCTCGGTAGGTGTTAAATGTAGTTTGAATAGTTCTCAGACCTGTTTCCATTATTTCTGTCATCAGTGTGCATTGCTATGGCTTACAGGGGCCAATCTTGGGCTTGCATAACTTGCCAGCACAGGCACATCAGCTGAAGATTCAGAGCTATGAAGACCTCTTTTCCAACGTGTCGCTGCTGCTTTTTTAAGGCGAGATGGGCTGTGGGACCCTGCTTTGGGGCATTGACTTTGTTGTTGGCACTCATTCTCTAGACAATATCATTGTTAACAAGGCTTTATAGGTTAATTAGTTGAATTTTGGTGGGACATTGACTTTGGTGTTGGCACTCATTCTTTAGAACATATTGTTAACAAGGCTTTACAGGTTAATTAGTTGAATTTTGCAATTCTTTGAAGGTTCACTTCGCTTGGTCTTTGTATATTTTCTTGGGGCTGGTAGGCCTTCGGTGGCTGTTTACTAGTCGCCCATATAAAGTTTGCTTTGGGAACCATTCTTCAGACAAATGAATCACACTCTGTGACAAAGCCAGTGTAATTAGCATTTGGTGATGGTGGCATCTATACTTGTGCATCCTTTTTCAGATTCCCTGTGTATGGAATCCAATCTTTCCAGGTGAGGCTGATAACTTTCTGTAAACAGAAAATGCAAGAATGTTCCTATTGTCTCAGATGGCATTGATTTAGTCTAAACCTCTACACCAAAGAGAAAAATTGAGATACCTAGTGCTTTTTACACTCGGAGTTTAGTGGTCAGTTTCAAGTCTTTGTTCTAAAAAATCTTGTTCTTCAACCTACTAAAATGCATGGTAGGCCCTATTTATTTTATTCGGCACATCTTTGTTGATTTTAGTTGTGGATGAAACAATTCTGCAATGGTATCGGAAAAATAGCAACACCCTAAAAAAGTAGCAGCAAGAAGTCAGACCTGAAATCCCTGCAGCCCCATATCCACATTGTGCATATCCTAACATGAGACAAGAAATACCATGACAGCGTGCACAAGCAATTGTGCAGCAGCACCACTTATGATTTATCATACTACATAAATTATTTACAAGAGAACATCAAATGTTGTTATCAGGTATGATGGACTGCCTTAAGTAAACCCTGAAAGCAGAAAGGTGTGTTTTGTTTTTCAAGAAAACAATGATCTTAACAATGCTTTCAAGTCATATTTATAAGAATGAGTTGACAACATATTCATTCTTTAGCTGCCAAAATGGGATTTAATCAGCTTTTGTAGTTTGTTGGGAAGGACTTGACCGTAAAATTAAAAAAAGATACGACTAAAAAAATCACATTCCATAAAGGAAACAAGCAGAAGAACACCTAACCTGACCTAGGATGTGTATCCTTACTTACTTATCCTTGGTTTTAAGTAGCTCTATTAGTTAACATCCCATTTTATCCATTTAACGATTTAAAATGTACCTTTCACCCTGATTTTGCTAACACCTTCGTCCTTCATTATTTACGCCAACTTCGTTATCGCGAAGGTTATGTTCTGATAGGCGTGCATTTATTTATTTATGTTTATATGTTTGTTGGTTTGTGATTCACATAACTCAAAAACTATTTAACCAAAACTCATGGAATTTGGTAGGATGAGTAACCATAATCCAAGGACATTTTTATTAGATTTTGGTAGTGATTGGGTCAAAGGTCAAGGTAACGAAAGGTCAAAAACATATTTTGTGCTATATTGTGGTCAAATTCTATCCGATTTAAATGAAACTTGTGTCAAAATGTGCATAATTCAATTACATTTGTGATATACAACATGGTTAAGGTTAATGTAATGAAAAGGTCAAAAGGTCTTTATGCTGAATCAAGCTAAATTTTTATCCAATTTGCATGAAACTAGTGCAAAAATGTGCATAATCTAATTGCCTATCTTGTGATATATAACATGATATAGTGACGTTACTACCTTTGTTAGCGGTTGGTGCTCAAAGGTCAGTGGGCAATGAACTTGCAAAAAGGGCAGGTTTCGTCGTTATGCGGCCATTGTTATCCAGTTTGTTTGTGTAACCATGGTAACAAATGTGTCATTGGTGAAGGTATGCGCTCTGCTGAGTGCCCGTTGTAGTTTATTCATGTTTGTATATATGTTACCCACTGTTTGTATGTTTGCTTGATTGTGATTCACATAACTCAAAAAAAATTGACCGTATCTCATGAAATTTGGTGGGATGATTGGCCATGATTCAAGGACAGTTTGCTTAGATTTTTGAAGTGATTGGCTTGGGTCAAATGACAAGGTCACGAAAAGGTAAAAAGAAAGTCTTTTTGCTCTATCAGGGTCAATATTTATCCGATTTCAATTGCATATCTTGTGATGTACAAAATGGTAAAGATCCTTAGCTTTAAGCAACTCCGCTATGTAATAGTTCATTTTATCCATCCTGCTATTTAAGACGTAGCTTTTACCATGATTTTGCTAACACCTTCGTCTTTCATTGTTTATGTTATGACCATATGGCTTTCAGCAGCTCTATTAGTTACACATAATTAGTTGCGCATGATATTAACTAGAGTTTATTACTCCATCTGTGACTAGATTGTTGAAAGATCCTCCTTATCTGTCAGTTGAATCGGTGGAACTTCAGTAGGTTAAATTTGCAAACTTTTTTGTTGAACTATAAAACATAAGACTCGTTTCATAATTTACAAGTGAATTGTTTGTTCAACTTTTTTATTGATCTTAATACATTTTTTATATAGTTTTTCTTATATAATTATTTGTTCCAACTACGGTTGTATCTTGGCTAGTACAGTAGTAATAATATATTATTTTCTCCATTTCCATTTACATTAACGAACCACTTTATTTGTAATCCAAACATGCTATGCTTACATGTATTCAATTGTAAATTGAAAATAGATATTTTGCAACAAAGGAGGTCTTACAATTTGTAGAGAATTAGAACTTCCATGGTGGAGTTGAATAAAACTATCGTATTGGGGCTGACGTAATGTTTGCGAGCTTTGGGTGTCATATCATAAAATAAGTAACAATTAGGACTTTTTTTTTTTTTGTAAGGAGATTCTTCCGTGATTCGACTGTTAAGGAAAGGATGTACATGGTAATTTTAGAGAGCAAGACCTATTGGTTGTACGAATATGATTGTACAGATTTAAATGTGAAAGCTCGCACACATAAATTATATACTATATATATAGTATATATATATTTATATATATATATATATATATATATATATATATATATATATATATATATATATATATATATATATATATGTGTGTGTGTGTGTGTGTGTATATGTATAACATATGTATGACATTTTTGGTGATAGTTGACTTTGTGTTTATAAATTCTCTTGTTTATTTTAATCATTTTTTTATGTTAATGTGTTGATGTTTGGATTCTTGATCATTAAGCCAAGGGCAATATGTAAGCAGAAGCTGCTTTTATATTGAATGAATTTTCCTATGAAATTATAAGCTAGTGTAAACTTGGCTTTCTAAGTAGGATTTTGGTCCCTTGTACGTACAAGTTGTGTGGTTGGAAGTTGGCACCGGGGTTTTTGTGGTGTTGCAGACATTTTTGAATGGGTGTGGTTAAGTGTACGACTTCCTAATTATATAGATTTGAATTCCACTGAGGCTATTTCTCCTTAATAAAGAATGGCAGCACAAGTGTTCTGTTTAAAGTTTTTTTTTTTTTTTTTTTTTTTTTTTTTTTTTTTTTTTTTTTTGAGGGTCACAGAGCGGCCAGTCAGATTCTGCGTTTGTAAAAAAACAATTTTCTGCTCTGAAAGGATGATGAAATTAACCCTTTGAAAGTTTTTCTTAAGAATTTTTCCAAGTGTCATATTGACTGACATTGCGACTATAGACAAGGATGGGGTTGCTTTCATAGATTGTTTATTAGGAAACAATTATGTGAGAAGCTTTAAATTAAAGGGAAAATTAAAGCGATTGTTGTGAAAGTGAAGTGTGGACGATTGATATAAAAGAAAGAAAAAATGGTTGAAGCTGAGATGAGTGGTTGAGCTATGTTGGGATGCAGAGAAATATGGTAAGAATGTTAGTATAAATGAAAGGACGGGGTATTGTATTTTGAGGTGGTTCGAACATGTGGAAAGAATGATTTAGGTGTGGGAATGCTTAGATATATGCCGAGGGAGCACTATAGTGAAAGTGTGTGAGTGATTACTAGTGTCATATGTGTAGGGGATTTCGATGTGCTGCTGGAGATCTTTCTTCGTTGGCGTTTGAAGCTACTCATGGTTTGGAGGTTTTATTGCACGATTCATCAGTTCAAGATTGATTGATTGATTGATTATGAGTTATCTGGCATCCTGTCATCTAAGGTAAAAATTGAATGTGGCTTAGGTTCTTATATAGTTTTTCATGAGTCATTTCCTAGTGAGTGAAACTGTTTGATATTGAGAAAAGTATGTATCGAAACATTTTAAGCACGTTTAAATATATTTCCAACATTTTCTTTTCCTTCAGTGTAATATATGCACTTCAGTGTTAATACATTCTCAATAGCATAAGGGTGGTAACCAAGGCGAAGAAAAAAAGGATTCCTTTTTTTTGTTATGAAGTACCAACTTCAAAAGTTTAAACTTGCACCAAATGTTTTTATGATGAATAGTGTGACAGAAGTCTCTCTTCATAGATTATGCATGACATATCAATTTTAACATTGTTGCTAATCTTGAGATATATATTTTTCATTCATTACTTCCTTATTACCTGGGCTATTTTCTGTTGGACTCCTAGAGTTTGTATCACTAATTTTCCTACTAGGGTTGTAGCTTAGTTGATAATAATAATAATAATAATAATAATAATAATAATAATAATAATAATAATAATAATAATGATAATAATAATAATAATAATAATAATAATAATAATAATAATTGCAATTCAATACCTCCGTGTGAAGAAGAAACAAATGAAAAACATCTTTTTTCTTACGTTAGACCACCTGTTGCCACGTTGCCACTACGCTATCTTAATCGAGTTACATCGATGTTACCTCTAATACTAGACCAGAATTTTTACACGTTGCAGAAATTGGTGTATATCATTCATTAGCTGCATGCGGTGTATTTTAGCTTCTCGTCGCTATTTGCATATGTTAAGCGAATGAAACAAATACTTTACTTACCCTTCTTGGAGTCCATGGTTGTTAGAATGGGCATGTGTATTGAAATAGGAAAAGTGTATATATATATATATATATATATATATATATATATATATATATATATATATTTATATACATATATATATATATTTATATATATACATACATATATATATATATAAATATATATATATATATATATATATATATATATATATATATTTATATATACATATATATTTATATATACTTGTGTATATATATATATATATATATATATATATATATATATATATATATATATTTTTTTTTTTTTTGGGCTCAAGCCTTGTCGTCCTGATGGAAGTTCCTATAGGGTAGCTTCCTAGGGTATATTACAACTACGGCGATATTCCCAGAGAATTTACCTTAAGGTACCCAGAATTCTAACTCCTGGAGCGAATATCCCTAATGAAAGGGATATCGCGACATATCAGAGGACGTATTCTTGACACGCCACATGGCAATCTGCACCCCAAACAGAGATTACGTATCGAGGGGTCAATTGGCAAGAAACGAAAACGGGAAAGAAAAAGGGGGAGCCGCTCCCAAGGCTCCCTATTCTCCAGTTTCGTAAGCGTGCCTGGCGCCAATCCTGGCGCCATCTGTATTCCTTTTTGCGTAGCTTAACAACTCGGTGTTTTTTTTCCTGTGTTTCTCGCAAATCTTGGATTTATTCAGCTTTTCATGGCTTCTCCAACTTCGTCGGCCTCTGATAAGTTGAGTACCATGTCTTTTATGTATAAATGTAGGGTCTTGGTAAATTTTTAAGTGATTAATAGGATTAATCTTTGTTACAAGAGCCGTAGCCTACCGGAGGCGTCATGGACGCTGTCGCTCGCTAGGTATGAGTTTTAGTTAGCCAGAGCGACATTCCCGGTTGTTTTGCTTTAATAAATTTTAGCTATTTAGCGTTACATAGGATTTCCTTTCGTGCTTTAGTATTATTTTGGCGAAGTATTCGACAACTCTGGCCTACGCTAGGCCATGTAGCCTAGTCGTTTGGTCCTAGTACTTCCTGCATGATTTTGGTTTTTCCGAGTGTATTAAAATTTTATTGAAGCTTTAGGCAGTTTTTTATACATTTAAGATTATGTTGAATATTTCCAAGATAGTATACGAGTGAGTTTCGGTGATTTAGGTAATTGATTCTCTTGGTGCCTAGGCTAAGTTGCTTATGGAGCCTTAGTATACTTTCTCATACTCCCCGGTTGCTTTCTTTTCTTCGGAGAAGGTATGCAATCCCTTTCCCTCTGTTTAAGCCTTGGGCTTATCCCTAAGTGGTTTATCTGAATTAACTTTCGATAAAA
The DNA here is from genome assembly GCF_036898095.1 of Palaemon carinicauda. NCBI lineage: Eukaryota > Metazoa > Arthropoda > Malacostraca > Decapoda > Palaemonidae > Palaemon > Palaemon carinicauda. The sequence goes on from NC_090726.1 coordinate 186,126,586, forward strand.
CTATACTGGGGTGTTACTGTACCTTCCTGTTCCAGTAAGTCTGGTTTCAGAGAGGGACAGAACAACAGAGTTTTTAGTCTGAGTCTGTGTTTGTCTGGCTTGGGGTAGAGTCTCCCTCGCTGGCCTGACACAGACATAGGAGGCTTAGCCTCCTTAGGTCACTACCGAAGGTTTCTGTACGAGATGATTCCTTCTTTTGTGATATAGCAGACTAGTCCTTGTTGCTGTTCTCGGGGGAGGATAAGATCCTTTCCCTGGAAGTAGCAACACCTTCCTTGCTTTGGTTCTTTGGGAGCTGGCAAGTATTGCTGGCCTCCCTCCTTGGATCTCCCTTAGGCTAAGATGAGTTTTCTTGGCTGCGGGTGATCCTTCACTAAAGCAAGGTTGGTAGGACCCTCTTTTGTCCCTTCCCCCTCTATCTCCGTAATGGCCTAGCCATTACAGTACTGTACGTCATTCTACATCTGGACCTAGGATAGGTTAGGATGTGGAATTGACTCAGTCCCTTGCTGGCCGGCAGAGTCTGCCGGCCGGCAAGGGTCTTCTGCTTTGAGTGCTGCCCGGACCTCCCTTGGTCCCTCATCCATGCCTGCCTGTAGAGCCAGACGGCATTGGTCAGGAAGCCTGAATTAGATTCTCCCCTTCCTTATATGCACTCTTTCGGATTGCCGGGCTAGGAGGTAGTTTACGCTCTTATCCCGGCATCCATTCTGTTTTCTTCTAGTGCTGTCCCCGACCCGGCTGCCGGCCTATGAGGCCGGCAGCCGGGCAGTCGTAGTCCTCTGGTTCTTTTGCTGCCGGCCGGCATCAGTTATTTACCTTTGCCGGCCGGCTAATGTCAGCCCTTGTCTGCCGGTCGCTAGGAGCAGTGGCCGGCAGCCGGGTGCTACCTTGTGTAGCTGACATTGGCTGTTGCCGGCCGGCAGTTACTGCCGGCCGGCACATGCATTTGAACCAGCGTTCTGCCGCCTTATAGCTGTTAAGTAGTATACTTTAAAGCTAGTTATGGTGTGTGCCGGCCGGCACATAACCTCCTATACTGTACCAGTATTCTTCAGTATAACATATACTGTAAGAGGAAAACTATAGTATAAGTTTTGGTACAGCACTGTGTGTTCTAACACTTTTGTGTTGTCTTGCACAGCCCTTTGCTGTTGCCTTACAGATAAGAAAGTGAGTTCTTTCTTGTCTATTATCCAGGATTTTAAAATCATTGCTTAGGTGTGAGCTCCACCTGTTTCCTCTGGAAACTTGGCATTGGTTATTCTAGAAGAGATTAACCATTCGATTTTGTTATCTGGAAGGCTGCAGCAATTGGTTGTGAGGGAAACACAAGTGTGTGTCTTTCCTTTCTGAATTGTTATGCTAAACTGTGCATATCCAGTGATACATAGTTCACTTGATACTCATGGAAATTTTCTTCTCTTTGCAGGAGGTACGTCCGAAGTGGGGAAGTGCTTTCTGCAACGTCCGCAGTAAGAACCTCTGCGGACATGGATTATGTAGGAGACACGCAGCATGCGCTGTCTCCAAAGGTGAGCTCCGGTATTGGGACCCCCAGGTATGTACCGTGTGCTCTAACCTGATTACTGAAGCTTTTGATTCCCCTAGGACAGCGGAATCAAGGGATATAGCAAGGGGGAAGCTTCGCACCTGGGTAAGGGGCTTCCAGAAGAACACCTCTGGACCTTATCTTCCAAGTGAGAAGATGAGGGCTTACCTTTTCCCTAGGGCATCAGCTGATGCAGTGATTCCCCAGCCTCAAGAGGAGATCCCCCTAGTTCAGATCCAGGTGGATGCTGAAGTGGCGGTCGCCGTGCAAGACATCCAGTTGGGCGACAGGATGTCAGACGTGTCCGAGCGTCTGGAGGAAGACCTCCTGGCAGGAGGCCAGGATGAAGATCAAGCCCCAGACATCGTAGAGGAAGAAGCCAACGAGGTGTCGGCTGCTCCGGTTCTGATCCCTGAACCTATTCCCTCAACATCGTCCGCTCTCCCAGTAGAGCTGGGACAGGCCCTCTCCTCCATTGTTGGAATGATCCAACAAATGCAGAAGGAGAATATGGAGAAGGCGGCTGCAATGGAACTGCGGATGCAGGAGCTTGCAGCATCACGTGGGCCCCAGAAAAGGCTCAATGTGAAAGACCTTCCCTTGTGCTCAGATGCTAACCCGTGGAGATATGCCGAGCACATGCCGATGACGACTGGAAAGATCGTCATGTCGGATAAGCTGGGTTCAGTTCCCCTTGAGGAAGTGGAATTCTGGCCCAGCAAAGGGTCATATCCGGACTGTTATGTCCGGTTGAGGAAGGAACCAGCTTCAAAGGAGAAGACAGAGCCGAAGGAGGTCATAGTGATGGACCATGCTAAGGCTCAAGCTTTGCTTTCATCTTCGATGAAAGAGAGGGGCTTCACAAACTCAAAAGTTACTGTATTGAGTAAGAAGCTCCCTTCCTTTGTGTCCTCTCCTGCTAGAGCCTTCCCCTTTTTGCAGAAAGGGTTTGCGGCTGTATTAAAAGCAGTCGAGGCTGGCAAGCCTTGCCCCTCCCTGGAGGAGTGTAAACCCTTGTTGCTGGCCCTACCCATGGACCACAAGGACTGGAAGGACGTCCATCTTACCTTCTCAGTCGGGAAGTTGGAGACTGATATTGCCGGACGTCAGTTCGGTGAGAACCTCCCTAAACTGTCTGACTTTCTTTTGCGGAGAGAGCTCGAGACAAAAGAAAGACTGGCTGCCTCAATGTCTCTTCAGACCACTCTTGAGACGATGGCAAGTGACCCCAAGGTCCATGAAATGTTCATGGTAGTGGCCAAGATTCATCTGGCCACAGTGACGAAGGATCTTTACAGCTTCGTCAGGGCGAGGAGAGCTTGTAGGGAGTTCGTGTTCATTTGGCTATGGTGAGGCACGAGCCAAGGAAACTAATCTCCTCCAACATTTGGGGCAAAGACCTTTTCCCTAGCGAATTGGTCAAAGAAGTTGTGGATAAGGCCGCCACGGAGAATAGAAATCTTCTCCAAAAGTGGGGCCTGTCTATCAAGAGAAAGTCTTCCCCGGATGAGGGTCCCCAACCGAAGAGGAAGACTAAAAGGCCTAGGCTACCGTCTCGGCCAGCTAAGCCAGTTGAACAGTAACAGCAACAGCAGTTGCCGATGCCTTCAGTGCCCCAGATGGTGGCACAAACCCCGACCACTTTCCAGTGGGTACCCCAGGCCGTGTCGACACAGTCCACGGTGTTCACCCCAACGTTCGAAGGGCAGTCTACTTCTTTTCGAGCAAAGCCTAGAGGAGCAGCCAGAGGCTCGTCTAGGCGCCCCTCAAGGGGAAGGGGATTCAGGGGCGGTCGCGGTCGGGGAGGCAAGACCTCAGGACGGCAGTCCAAGTGAGATGATGCCGGTAGGAGGGAGACTTCAGAATTTTCGGGATCGGTGGACCTTCGATCCCTGGGCCCACAGCCTACTCAAGAACGGACTGGGCTGGAGCTGGTACAGCACTCCACCCCCGTGCCCTCGGTTTTTTCCAACACTCCACCCCCGTTCTGGAGGAGTACGTTCAAGAACTGTTGGAGAAAAATGTGATCCGAAGGGTGAAGTCCATCAAATTCCAAGGGAGGCTGTTTTGTGTTCCTAAGAAAGACTCGGAAAAGCTCAGAGTCATTCTGGACTTGTCGCCACTCAACAAGTTCATAGTGAATTGCAAATTCAAGATGCTAACACTGCAACACATAAGGACCTTACTGCCTAAGAGGGCATATTCCGTCTCCACAGACTTGTCAGACGCCTATTGGCACGTTCCAATCAACCGTCGACTCTCCCCCTACCTAGGGTTCAAGCTACGATGAAGACTATACGCCTTCAGAGCCATGCCATTCGGGCTAAATATAGCCCCAAGGATATTCACGAAGCTTGCAAGCGTAGCTCTCAAACAATTACGCCTAAAGGGAATTGAGGTAGTAGCCTACCTGGACGACTGGCTGGTGTGGGCAGCATCCGAGACAGAATGCTTGCAAGCTTCCAGTCAAGTGATCCAGTTCCTAGAGTATCTAGGCTTCAAGATCAACAGAAAAAAGTCTCGACTTTCTCCATCTCAAAAGTTCCAGTGGCTGGGAATCCACTGGGACTTAATGTCACATCGTTTCTCCATCCCGGCGAAGAAAAGGAAGGAGATAGCGGGTTCTGTCAAGAGACTTCTAGATTCCGAAAGGATATCAAGACGCGAACAGGAGAGGGTACTGGGCTCTCTCCAGTTTGCTTCGGTGACAGACCCAGTGCTAAGAGCACAGCTAAATGATGCAACCGGAGTTTGGAGAAGTTATGCATCAAACGCGTGAAGAGATCTGAGAAGACCAGTTCCGCTTCGGCTACGTACTCTTCTCAGGCCTTGGTCCCAAGCCAGACATCTAAAGAAGTCGGTTCTTCTTCAGCCACCTCCCCCGTCGGTGACGATTCACTCAGACACCTCGAAGGAGGGACGGGGAGGTCACTCATCGGAAAAAAGTCCAGGGGACTTGGTCCAAGCTATTCAAGACCTTTCACATAAACTTTCTAGAAGCTATGGCAGTGTTCCTTACCTTAAAGAAAGTCTCCCCGCGTCACTCGATCCACATAAAGTTGGTGATGGACAGCGAGGTAGTTGTGAGATGCTTGAATCGACAAGGATCGAGGTCACTACCTCTCAACCAGGTGATGTTGGCCATCTTCCGATTGGTGGAAAAGAAGAAGTGGTACCTGTCGGCAGTTCACCTTCAAAGAGTCCGCAATGTGACAGCGGACGCTCTATCCAGGTTCACACCGATAGAGTCGGAATGGTCCTTAGACGCAGGATCATTCTACTTCATTCTGAACAAGTCCCAGAACTGCAGATAGACCTCTTTGCGACGTAAGACAACAAGAAGTTGCCCCTGTACGTGTCCCCGTACGAGGACCCCTTAGCGGAAGCAGTGGACGCGATGTCCCTCGACTGGAACAGATGGTCCAGGATTATCTGTTCCCTCCTCACAACCTTCTGTTGAGGGTCCTCAACAACTGAGATCCTTCAAGGGGGTAGCGGCAATAGTGACCCACAAGTGGTCGAACAGCGTGTGGTTCCCCCTGGCATTGGAACTACGACTGAAGTTTCTACCGCTACCAGATCCAGTTCTGACCTAGCGAGTCCAGAAGTCTTCTGTCTGCGCTTCATTACAGAAAACCCGGATCCTGCAGCTCATGATTTTCTCTCCCTAGCGGGGAGAAAGCGTTTCGGGATTTCGGATGCCAGCATAGACTTCCTAGAGGAAAATAGGTGCAAATCTATTAGAAGGCAATAAAGTTCTGAAAGCCTACGCTAGGCTCAGACCTTCAGCACCTCCGAAGCCCATTTCATGGTCTTTAGACAAAGTTCTTCATTTCGCTTCTCTGTGGAGCAATGAGGAGGGTGCGTTAATGGATTTGACCCAAAAAGTTATTTTCCTATTTCCACTTGCGTCCGGGGCCAGGGTTAGTGAGATTGTAGCCCTCTCGAGAGAGGAAGATCGTGTTCAGTTCCCGGATGGGGGCGAACTGAA
>NC_090726.1:186137128-186139628 GCF_036898095.1 Palaemon carinicauda
AATTTTACTTATATTACTATATTCATATATATATGTATATATATATATATATATATATATATATATATATATACAGTGTATATATATATGAGTCAATGATGCTAGATGGAGAACGGAGAAGAGACAGTTGTTTTATAGCTGAATTATCTTTTATTAAATGCCAAGCTTAATGTCAAATATTGGCCTTTTCATGTTTATCTTGGAGATACGAGAGAAAAAAAAAAGTTCTGCAGCCAAGACGTTTAGAAGATATAATCAGGATGGTAAGATATTTATTAAGATGAACGTGAAAGGTTGCACAATATTTATAGTACTTGTAATGAATGAATGAGTTGTAATTATTTGGCATCATAACGTCAGTGGTCAATGTAGTACTTGTAAAAAGAATGGATATAAGAATGGAATTAGTATGAAACAACAATATAAAGATTCGTGTACTTGGGTGGTATTTGATGTGCTTATCATAAAAACAAAACGAATGAATTTATAAATATGGCCTTTTTTGGTCACCAATGGCATTGTTTTTTATTGCTGGGTTTGGTGAGGGTGGAAGAAGACAGTACCTGGTGTTTAGAATATAAATTAAGATATATGAATGCGTATTTAATTTTGAAATATTTTGAGGTACAAAAGTTTATTGAGGTTGAAGAGTTTTGTAAAGATATACGTAGAAAATTGGTTTGATATTTGTATAATTCAAGATAAAAATTTGATGTGTTATAACTATGCTAAAGATATTTGGGAGAAGATAAAAACTTAACGTGTTATAACTATGTTAAAGATATTATGGAGAAGATAAAAACTTTTTGTTATACCCATTCTAAAAGTATTATGGAGAAGATAAAAATTTAATGTGTTATAACTAAGCTAAACATATTAGGGAGTAGATAAAAACAATGTGTTATAACTATACTAGAATATTATGGAGAAGATAAAAACTTAATGTGTTATAACTAAGCTAAATATATTAGGGAGTAGATAAAAACAATGTGTTATAACTATACTAAAATATTATGGAGAAGATAAAAACTTAATGTGTTATAACTAAGCTAAAAATATTAGGGAGTAGATAAAAACAATGCGTTATAACTATACTAAAATATTATGGAGAAGATAAAAACTTGATGTGTTATAACTATGCTAAAAGTATTATGGAGAAGATAAAACTTAATTAGTTATTAATATGCTAAAGATATTATGGAGAAGACAATTACTCAAGATTCTGTTGTGATGCCTAATTGGTGGGATATTGAATCAAAACATTGGATTCATAGTAGTGATTTATATTCATTCATAGTAGTGATTTATATTCAGAGCGTAGCTAGAGATTTGGGGGCCTAGGGCCGAGTTAAAGAGACCCCCCCCCTATCCCCATTACCCTGGTGAGCTGGTGGTAATTTTAAATGTATACATACATACTTTTATTTTCTGGTCCTGCTATGTAGGACCTCCTCTCTTAGTATAGAGGCCCGGGGACATTTTCAAAAAGGCCCATTGCGACCCTCCCTTAGCTATGCGAATGCTTAGATTTTATCATGATTTTGTAATTAGTGTAGTGTAAAAGGTTGCCTTAATTACAATGGAAGGACCTTTGCTTGAATGTGAATTTTATTATGTAAATATTTGTGAAAAAAGTATAACGAGAATGTGTACTAGGGACAGATTGTGTTAAAGAAATAAAATTTAATAACTTCAAGAGTGTTTCCGTGGAATGAATAGACGTGGATAAATGGATTGGAGTAAATTATTACCTGAAAGGAATCAATGATATTCGAAAACCATTGCACGTAGGGTAGGAGGCCTCTCTGAAAGAATACCCGATGAGGGGGAGGAGGAGGAGGAGGAGAGAGAGAGAGAGAGAGAGAGAGAGAGAGAGAGAGAGAGAGAGAGAGAGAGAGAGAGAGAGAGAGAGAGAGAGAGAGAGACATTTGGATAGAATATGGTCAAGAGAAATGTAAGCTTGAGGTAGGATCTGACAGATATTAAAATGGACGTCGGGTGAAGGGAAAATATTAGTCCATTCGGGTATTTGTGAGTAAATGCTGCGGATTATGACAAAATGAGTGAAGTCTTGAGGTTGTATTTTAATCTATATATGGAACCATTTGTCAAGTCTCCATTACGAAATGAAAGGGCGGCCGTTGAATTTCCAAGAATCGAATTAGACTGCAAGTTGGCGAAAAGATAGCGTGTAGAGTTAGAAGTATAGAATAAAGATATATAGATGAACAAATTAGTTGTAGAATGATTGAGACGTGAAGAGATTCAACTAAGTTTATTTAGGTGATTGGTTTATTGAAAGAAAAAAATAAAAGAAATTTTAAATATATCGGTATGATAGATGTGTTAAAGAGTATTATTATTATTATTACTAGCCAAGCTACAACCCTAGTTGGAAAAGCAAGATACTATAAGCCTAAGGGCTCCAACAGGGAAAAATAGGTCAGTGAGGAGAGGAAATAAGGAAATAAATAAACGATATGAGAAAAAATTAACAATG
>NC_090726.1:186144628-186161539 GCF_036898095.1 Palaemon carinicauda
TTTTCCAGTACGGTAAAATAAATGTTAATTTTTTTACATGTATAATGGGAAAAGATTTGTTTATCGAATTCCAGATTTAATCTTCAAAACTTGGCTAATTATTTTCTATGAAACATTACCTTATAGCATTTTCTGCCTTTAAAGTAACATTTTACAAGAAATGTAACCATTTTATATTTGTTAATGAATTCATGTGCTATTTGAGTATATAATTCACTCAGTAACCTTCACAACCTTATGATGAAATCAACTGACATTGAAATTGATAGAATGAAGACAAGTGACTCTCTGACAATGTGACGAACAATGAGCACCCTTTGTAAAAATGCAACAGAGCCAGACTAATTAATATTTTTTGAAACGTTCAGCAGCACACTAGGAAATCTGGGTGGAGCGCGCGATCTCTCCTTTTGTGGATATAATTCTGTATTTGGAAGAAATAGTTTTCTCAAATTTACTCCTGTTGTTTTATCGATGTTTAGAAGTTATGGGTGAGTTATTATTATTATAATATTATTATTATTATTATTATTATTATTATTATCATTTTTTTTTTTATTTTTATTATTTTTGTTATTATTATTATTATTGTTGTTGTTGTTGTTGTTGTTGTTGTTGTTGTTGTTACTAGCTAACCTAGAACCCAATAGGAATAGGAAATAATGAGTAATAAGTATTAATTGATAATAACAATAATAATCAATCAATCAATCAATCAATCAATCAATAATAATAATATAATAATAATCATCATGATAATAATAATAATAATAATAATAATAATAATAATAATAATAATAATAATAATAATAATAATAATAATAATAGCTAGAGAGTTTCTTTTATCCTTACACTTTTAAAATTTGAAAAATCGTAAGGATTCGTAAATTTGTATGATGTATAAGGGCTCGTAATAAGAATCTTGGTAATTGTTTACAACACCACACTCTCCATTTACTCCAAAATAATGCAATCCTGCATTTCTCTTCTTCTTGCACAGTAATTAGGTGGTTATTTAAATTCTGGGAAAGCAATAATTAGCAAGATATGTTGAGGAAGGGGTTATAAAAAGAAAATAGCTTGTTTTCCTCACTAAACGACTTGGAAATGACATGTCAACATAGTCAACCAAACAGAATTCGTGATGCCAGCGTACATAAACAATAGTTCGTGATGCCAGCGTACATTTGATATACTGTATATTCAAAATATACTTAATTAAAAAATTGATTAATTACTCAAAAGTGTCCATAAAATATGCAATTTACAAATATTGACACTTTTGAGTAATCACTCAATTTTTTATTTAGTATATTTTGAATATACAGTAAATCAAATGTACGCTGGCATCACGAACTTCTGTTTATGTACGCTGGCATCACGAATTCTGATTGGTTGACTGTGTTGACATGTCAGTTCCAAGTCGTTTGGTGAGGAAAACGAGCTATTTTCTTTTTATAACCCCTTCCCCCTTCCTCAACATATATTGCTAATTATTGCTTTCCCAGAATTTAAATAACTACCTAATTACTGTGCAAGAAGAAGAGAAATGCAGGATTGTATTATTTTGGAGTAAATGGAGAGCGTGGTGTTGTAAACAATTACCAGAATCCATGTAGGTTATTAAATATAAAAGGATTGTAACTGATTTCCTGATATTTTCTGCTAAGGCGCTGGCATTAAGTTCCAAGTCTGAATAATGAATAAGACAACGTTAGTGTCTCGATGTCGGTTGGTAACTTATTATTATTATTATTATTATTATTATTATTATTATTATTATTATTATTGTTGTTGTTGTTGTTGTTATTGTTGTTGTTACTACTAGCTAAGCGACAACCCTATTAGGAATAGAAGGATGCTATAAGCCCAATGCCTCCAACAGGGAAAAATAGCCCAGTGAGGAAAGGAAATAAGGAAATAAACTATGAGAAGTTAGTGACTCTGATGAAATTTAATTTCGTTATAAATCGATCAAGAAGTGAGGGAAGGCAGCGAAAGGTTTTGAGAATAATATTAGAGTGGGTATCGAAAATGGAAGTTTTTTGAAAAATATTATAAGGTTATTTTTATTATGAATAATTAAAGTAATACTATATGAACTTTTTAGGGTTGACCCGACATATTTTTTTTAAATATTTGAAATTTAAAGATAGGAAAAACGAAAGTGGGTATCAGAAACAAGTTTTTTTTTAGGTAAGGGAAGTTGTTATTATTATAAATAATTTAAAAAATACCTTTTGAGCTTCATAGGGCTGTCCCGACGATTTTTTAAATAGAATGGGGAATATAAAGATAGGTAAAAACGAAAGTGGGTATAAGAAACTGACGTTTTTCTAAAGTTGTTAGTATTATGAATAATTTGAATAATACCTTTTGAGCTTCTTAGGGGTGTCCCGACGATTTTTTTAATGTAATGAGAAATATAAAGATAGGAAAAATTTAAGAAGCTGAACAGTTGATGAGGAAAGAAAGGGTCAGATAAAGACTGAAAAAAGAATCATGGGAAATAGAAGTATAAGGGAAACTTCTTTTATTTTTTTTTTTATTTATTTTTTTTTTTTTTTTTATATATTGCCTTCAAGCTCTACGAGGCAAACTTGGCATCCTCTCCCACTGATTCTTCCATTTCGTCAGGCAAGAAACTGAGTCGGTTTTGAATGGAAATTCCCCAAATGTCTACCTCCTTTTCGCTCTCAGAAGAATCCAAATTTTCCTCCATTTTTGAAGATTCTTCAATTACGATTTCCACAGTTTCATTATCTTCTTCTGGTTCATTATCCCCGAATGCTTCCCTAATTTCTATTTCTTCAGAAAATTGGAAAATCTTTTCCACACTTGAAGTTTCTTTCAATACGATCTCCAAAGTTAGTTTTCCTCTGTCTTCTCTTCCGATGCATCAGCGTCACCGGTTTCTTCAACATTGTCAGATTCCTTCTGTTGGGCATTCGGTCTTTTTTTTCTCTTTCTCAGGAGACATAACACTCATTGCAATGATTGTGCCGCCAACAAAAAGACAACCCGCAGCATCTGCCAACGTGAGGTTACTTACTGCTCCATTTTCGAGTGTACAGAAAGGTTTCTCTGTATTCAAATACGGAAGCATTCTTGGGAGTATCAAATAGGATTTCAGCTCCTCGTTGAATTGGTCGATTTGATTCCTCATTCCTTTTCCAGTCATTTCGCATTGTTGAGCTTCTTCAAAGGCGTTCCACATCCTTCCAACAAATGGGAAGAAGCTCATCGCTCTTCGTAGAAGTGAACTCTGCTAGTCATTAGTTCCAACTCCTCCTCCATGGCAGTTCTCCAAGCGCGGCACCTCTGGAAGAAGCCACGAGAATATCCTGAAGGTCTAAGAGTTTTGGAAAGTGTTCAATTTTCTGTTGAGATATAAAAGATATTCCTCACAAAGAGAGTTTCGTTCCTGAAGAACTGACCCTCCGTGAGCCAAGTTGAGTCCTCCAAGAAGGGTTCCAACTGATAACAAAAAAATTCCAAAGCTGGGTGTAATCACTTTCCTCTCTGTAGGATTCATTGTCAAAGTGTATACCTGCTTCTTCATCCCGTACTAGCTCTATTTTGAAAAAAAAAAAAATCGATAGATGACGTGGAGACTGCTCCAAAAGACTTTGAAGACATGAAATCTCTTTCTGAAACTCATTGCAGGGGTTTGAAGCCCTTTTGAAGAACCAAATGTCTTCAGCATTTCTTCATTAGATTTCGTGCAAAAATTAATATTTCTTTTATTGAAAAACTACAGATATTTATCTATCTATATATATATATATATATATATATATATATATATATATATATATATATCTTTGTAGTTCTTTCAATGAAAAAATGATATTAACTTCTGCATGAAAACTAATGAAGAGATACTGAAGACGTCTGGAGCTTTAGAATGGCTTTGAAATTCCGCTCCAAGTTTCAGAAAGACATTTCTTGTGTTCAAAATCTTTCGCAGCGGTCTGCTTGTCCTCTCTCTCTCTCTCTCTCTCTCTCTCTCTCTCTCTCTCTCTCTCTCTCTCTCTCTCTCTCTCTCTCTCTCTCTCTCTCTCTCTCTCTTTTATATATATATATAGATATATATATATATATATATATATATATATATGTATGCATGTATATCATCATCTCCTCCTACGCCTATTGACGCAAAAGGCCTCGGTTAGAATTCGCCAGTCATCTCTATCTTGAGCTTTCAAATCAATACTTCTCCAATCGTCCCCTCCTACTTCAAGCTGTATGAAAATTATACATACAGTGTATATATATATATATTATATATTTACTGTATATATATACACTATATATATATATATATATATATATATATATATATATGCGATAGCCCTAGTGGTGTCAATGTGTTTCCTACAGGAAGCCTCGTATTTCCTCATCTCTTTTAAGTTTTCAGGCATACGCTATTTGTTTAATGAACAATGATTATTCCTTTTCTTCATATTTTATTCACTAAAATTCCTTTTACATATGAGCCTTTAAAAATATTATGATTAATTGTAGTGAAATTATTCTAAAGATATTATAAATTTCTTATAATTAAAATCCCGATGTATGTTGAAAGTTGGTGCCCTCTTCTTTTACAATCTCTAAGAATCTATTCTTTTATTCTTAATGTCAATTTTTTGTCTGTCATTCTCATATTATCATTATATGTCCATCTTTCCTGCGCACACACACACACACATATATATATATATATATATATATATATATATATATATGTATATATATATTTATATATTTATATATTTATATGTATATATATGTATATATATAAATATATATATATATATATATATATATATATATATATATATATATATATATATATATATATATATTTATTTATATATAATATATATATATATATATATATATATATATATATATATATATATGTATATATATGCATTTATATATAAGTATCTATATATATATATATATATATATATATATATATATATATATATATATATACATATGTACATGTATGTATATATATATATATATATATATAATATATATATATATATATATATATATATATGTATATATATATGTATATATGTATATGTACATGTATATATGTATATAATATATATATGTATATATGCAACATATATATGTATATCTATATGTATATATATGTATATATATGGTACTTGGGCATGTTACTCTACGTTTATAATGAATAGACAACGTCTCAGCGGCGTCCAAAAATCGAAGACAGCTTCTCCTCGGACAGATCGTCCTGCAGATAGTTTTCAGGATAACTGCAGAAGTAGATTTACTTTTCTCCATTTACTGTTTGGTGTCGACACGTGTTTCGGATCATTTTTCGACCTTTCTTCAGGACTACATTGAGCTAACGAAATACATATTATTCATCCATTGTTTTTATCATACTAATGTTATTTGGTTTTACATAAAGTTTAGTTTGGAAATTGTAGATCCTAAGATGAGAGTTTTCTAGTTTATTTCCTTAGTTTTTAAATCAAGATGTAGAAATAATTTTCCTGAAAACAACTTTTGAAATCGTACTTTGTGTTGACTTAATATGCGGCTAGCATTGTGATCACCATCTGGGTGATATTTTATACACACACACATGCACGCATACACGCACAATAGGCTCCAATAAGCGTAGGAGGAGATTATACACACACACACACACACACACACACACACACACATATATATATATATATATATATATATATATATATATATATATATATATATCTACATATGTGTGTGAGTGCTTTACTTGTATATATATATATATATATATATATATATATATATATATATATATATATATATATATATATATATATAACATAGGTGTATATTAATGTAATATAAATTTAATATATATATATATATATATATATATATATATATATATATATGTATATATATATGTGTGTGTGTGTGTATATGTGTGCGTGTGCGTGGCCAGCGTGGTTTTGGAAATGAGTGTTCTTGGGGCAAATTAAACTTCAAATATGAACTTAGTAAATCAGTTAATCCATTATTACCTGATGATTTTGTTTATATTACGACATCAAGATGAATTGCACTAAAGCGTAAAGCCAAACTCAATCTAAAATAATAAAAGAGTATATAGACACATTGCAATCATTCTTTGCAATGAAAATTGATCTGTACTTCCACTTCCACGTACTTGCATAGATTTATTCGACCTTGAGCGGGTCTGGGCAGGATGCGATCACCTGTTCTCTATGGTTAAGAATTTAATCAAAAGTCAAACCTGATAAGAATGAATTTAGTTTTCTCGTCTATAATTAAGCACTATTCAATTCCTTTAGTATTATTTGAATTATTTATTAGTATTAATTGGAGAGAGAGAGAGAGAGAGAGAGAGAGAGAGAGAGAGAGAGAGAGAGAGAGAGAGAGAGAGAGAGAGAGAGAGAGAGAGAGAGAGAGAGAGAGAGAGAGAGAGAGAGAGAGCATTGTTACGTAACGTTTTACTTTGACATGAAACTTGTCACTTTTCCTAACGTTGTCGTCTTTATTTATATCTGAAATTTGTTGCATTTTATTTTAATTAATATTTTAATTAATGCACAGTGATTTTCGATCTGGTTAAAAGTTCAGTTGTTAACGGATAACTCCATTTCGATTAAAATCCTTTTTCAAAGCTTTCTAATATTTGTGCTTCGGGAAAATTATAATTTTTCATAATCATCTGAGTCTTCTTATAAGAAGAATATTCTTTAATATCCTGTAGAAGTTTTACCCACTATTTAGAATATGGATGAATGTGATAGGCACTGCAATTTAGCATATTTAGGAATCATCCACTTAAGGAATGTAAATTCGTTCAAAAAATCCTAAATTGTGTCTGACGATTTTCACTAAAATTTGTGCTAGATTTTGTGTCTAAATTGACAGATTTTTTATGTTGTTGATTTATTGTTGCTAATACTGTAATTATTATTACTACTACTATTATATATAACTAGCTAAGCTACAGCCCTAGTTGGAAAAGCAGGATGCTACAAGCCCAAGGATTCCAACAGGGAAAATAGCCCAGTGAGGAAATGTATTGCAATATCTCTCTCTCTCTCTCTCTCTCTCTCTCTCTCTCTCTCTCTCTCTCTCTCTCTCTCTCTCTCTCTCTCTCTCTCAAGTGCTTAGTAGCTCTTGATCTCATAGTATAGTAACAGTGATGGATTTTGGCATATAATATACTAACCGTATTAGCAATACTTTCATTAAGTAGGGAATTCATCTTTTTAATACTGTAGCGGAGGCAAGTTGACTCCTGGGCAATGTGTACAATATGTATTTTATAATCATGATAAGTTAAAAACACAGTTTAATATACACACAAAGGGGTATGAGTTCCACCGCAGACAAGGCAAATTATTAGTTATACTTTGATAGTTTGTTTGCACAATTGAATTCTATATGCATACATACATATATATACTTGTACTTTCTTAATTTTCAGTTGTTATAGGTTTTCAAATCAATGAGGAACATTATCCAATAGGGAAAATAGCCCAGTGAGGAAGAGAAAAAAGACAACATAGAATAGTGTGCACGAGTGTACCCTCGAACAAGAGAACTCTAACCCAAGACAGTGGTAAGCCATGGTACATTTGGTACTTGCTTATTTAATACTTTTTGCTGGTTGGGCACATCTCTCAATTGCATACATCGTACCCATCGGGTACATTTCATCAATTTGGTACATTTATCCATTGGATCCAATTCCTTCAATGAGTAAATTTTCGTCACTCTCAGCAAGGGTTTTTTTTTTTTTTTTTTTTTTCTCCACAAGGTCCTAAACCTACTACTACCACTACAGATTCAGAAATATTGATTTAGACTGTGTTTCCGATATACCCGCAGTTCTACTCGAGTTTTCTCTGTAGTAAGCCATGCTACAGTACTTGCACTGTTGATTTATTTATATTCATGTCTTGGCGTCAAGGCTGCAGATGACTCTAGTTGGAGATTTTATGACAGACAATGGTCTCAGAGCAATTCTTCTGCATTTTCAGTTTCACAACGAAGTTACAGTGTCTGTTCAAATCATGTGTATATTTCATTGCATTCCGTTTCCTCTTATTGGTTTTGATTGATTATATGCATCCATCAACGGATTTTAGTGTATTTAGGCCTATATACATACATACATACATACACAATTTTATATATATATACACGTATATGTGTATATATATTCATATGTGTGAAATACACACACACACACACACACACACACATATATATATATATATATATATATATATATATATATATATTGATGTGTGTATGTGTGCGTGTGTGTATGTGTGTGTTTGTTTGTTTGTTTGTGCTTGCAGGTGTATTGATATTATATGTGTACTGATAACTAATATAGCTAATATTACAAAAATTCTGTAAAGTGGTTATAACTTCCTTCATGTAATACCTGATATTGTGACGACAATATTCCATCTTTTATTACCATATACAATGTCACAATGCTGTAAGCAAGAATAAAGGCACCAAAACCAAGTCTAGCCTTTTTTTTTATACATCATTAAATGACAGATGAACTTTGTTCTGGAAATCCCCGTTATGTCATTTAAGACCCTGATTCCTGAGGCTTTGGTTGCTGCTCCCCAAAGAATTTTCACTATTACGGTCATTGCCAAAGCAATAATGAATTTAATTTATGGTCCCATTCTTACAACAACTCTTCGTCTTGTCTCTTGAGCATCTCTCTCCCTGGCGGTATTATTTCGGCCATTGTTCTGTTTGTCGGAACGAAAGATTCCTTTTTGTGAAATAGCTTTGTAACTTATAGGAAACATCCTTGTCTTGTATTTATTCTCATTAAACTTACGGTTTTTTTTTTTTTTTTAACAGCTATTAATTAAAATCATGATGATGGCATATCTTGAAGCCTTACATTACTTTGGTCGTTTATAGCTACGAATGTGTACAATCCTAGTTTGGATTCTTAACCATTTCTGGCTAACTCCCTTAAGAAGACATTTATACATTTATCATCATCATCATCATCTCCTCCTGTTGACGCAAAGGGCCTCGGTTAGATTTCGCCAGTCGTCTCCATCTCGAGCTTTTAAATCAATACATCTCCGTTCATCATCTCCTTCACGCTTCATAGTCCTTATCCATGTAAGCCTGGGTCTTCCAACTTTTCCAGTGCCTTGTGGATCCAGTTGAAAGTTTGGTGAACTAGGCCTAATCTATCTTGGGTACTTTCATCATCATCATCATCATCTGTCTACGCAAAGGGCCTCGGTTAGATTTCGCCAGTCGTCTCTATCTTGAGCTTCTAAATCAATACTTCTCCGTTCATCATCTCCTTCACGCTTCATAGTCCTTATCCATGTAAGCCTGGGTCTTCCAACTTTTCTAGTGCCTTGTGGATCCAGTTGAAAGTTTGGTGAACTAATCTCTCTTGGGGAGTACTTTAGTAGTAGATAATCTCATCGAGTTAGCATTGCGATGGTGCATAGATATTAATTGCCCGCTCAAGCTAGTGTTTTTTTTTTTTTTTTCAAAAAGATTCTGTATTTAAAACAAAAATCTTTTCATAGATATCCACAATATTTATCAAACGGCCGAACGAGTATAAGTGTTTGCTTTGAATTTCATTTGCATATGTGAATTGCAAAGATATCTTTCATAGGTCAGCCATTTATTTTGACAAGAATTTTTGGCTATCGTTTATTTTCAATTTTCAATAAGTTTAAGATATAAATATCGTTCCAGTGTTATCGCTCTTTTGTTATAAGGACTTATAGTATTAGATTATATAAAAAAGGATATCTTGATATAGTGTTTAAACTAATTTCTTACGAAAAAAGATAAAAATTTAATTCTAAAACACATTTTGATCAAAACGAAGATGCAGGGGAAGAAAGAACACTAGATTTTTTTTAGTTTTCCTGGCTGAAATTTCAAATTCCTTTAAGCTTTTGACAAACTTACATTTCAACAAGAAGAAAACGTCCCTCAGTTGGGAGATCTCAAGCTCGACAGTTTCTAGTAGTGCCTGTAACCAACCTCACCGTCCTCGTGAACTAGAGATGGGTTGTATGAAGAAACTCTTGGGTGTACCTGTTGAGTTTATCAGCAGCCATTGCCTGTCCCACCCTGGCCTTAGCTTGGAGGGAAAGGTTGTTTGGCCACGTATATGTGGTCGGCCTCCAAGACATTGGCGTGTTCCTTGTCTTTGTATCCATGAGCGACCTTTGAACGTTTAAACCTTTGAAGTGAAGGTTAAACGTTACTAATTTTAAGGTGAAAATTTAACGTTAAAACTCTGAACACGAAAATTTAACCTTTAAAGCTATAAAGCGAAAATTAAACCTTTAAACATATAAATTGAAAATTGAACCTTTAAACCTTCAAAGCGGAAGTTAAACCTTTAAACCTATAAAGGGAAAATTGAACCTTTAAACCTTCAAAGCGAAAGTTAAACCTTTAAACCTATGAAGTGAAAATTTAACATTAAAACCTTGAGGTGAAAAATTAACGTTTAAACTTTCAAAGCGGAAAACGAAAAGGAAAATAAGGTTTCCCATCACCATCATATTTTCCTCTTTAACGGGAAAGAGAAAAAAATAAATTGAAAACTAGAAAGTAGGCCTATATTTTAGGCAAAATTAGTGAAAGAGACAGTGGAATGTATTAGAAGTATTGTAGGGTGAGGCAATTTTGGACATTCTACAAAATAATCTTGTAGGTATTCTGGGAGTCACTTCATTTTCAGGTAATATCATCTCAGCAGTTATTCCTTCGTATCCAGGGGCTTTCCATCTTTTGAGTTTTTTTTTTTTTATAAGAATAGCTTTGACTTCAAACACACCTAATTCATTCATGGGCACATCAAGGTCTTCATCAGTTTCAGGTATATCAACCAAATTATTCCCTTCGTATTTCCTATTCATGACCTCACTAAAGTGTTCAATCCAACTTTACTTTTCTTCATGTTCTTTATTTATAACAGATCCATCTTTCTTTTTGATGGGTATATATATGCTTCTTTTTTTCCGTAGAGATTTCATTAATAATTCCAAGAGCAATTCAAACAACAAAGTCACTCCCTGAATTCATAGCTTTGTCAGCCTCATTTGCTTTCCTGTATAAATATTCTCTCCAATCATTCCTGATATTTCTTTTGACCTCACTATCAATACTGAAATACTTGGCATGCTCTGCCTTGTAATTTTCATTACTTCCTCGAAAACTTTAAGAAATCAATTTCTGTCTTTGTCTTCTTTTTATAGTATCCCAAGTATCATTTGCATGTCCCAAAACTTCGTCTCTTAAAGTCTCTTAAGACTGTAAATCGATTCCTACATTCAATTATAAATATTTCTGTGCTCATCCTCTAGAAGCTTAGTTGTATCAAACTTAGGTATTCTATCTACATTTCTGTTGGGTTCTTTCAGTTTTAATATTTGTGTGGCAATGAGGAGCTTGTGATCACTACCAATAACTGCACCTCTATAACTTGTTACATTTCCCAGAGTCCTCCTTCTCTCTTTATCAATGGCTATGTGATCTATTTGATATTTGTAATTGCCACATGGTGAAGTCCTTGTATATTTGTGGATCTCCTTGTGCTGGAAAAGAGTACCTCCAGTAAAAAGATTGTTTGTTGAACAATAACTTATGAAAATAAAATGTGCCCCATTTTCATTTGCAACTTCGCCAAGAACCTCTACACCCATCACATTTTCTATCCCTTGATTATTCCTTCCAATTTTAGCATTGAAGTCATTAATCACAATTTTCATATCTCTCTAGGTTCTCACCTATTATACTCTGCAGTTCTTCACAGTATTCATCTTTCCTTTCTTCAGGGGAATCATTTGATTCGCCTTGGAAGATGGAATCTTCGTGATCTTGAACCCTTCTGTGAAGCCTCTTCCCTTTTTGCCCGGCGGGCATGCTGTCATGTGTTTGCGGGGAGGGGAACGGGGCAATTTTAACCTGTCAAAAAGTTTTAATTTTTTTTGCCTCTCGCGCGAGTGCGAATGAGAGTACTGGAGCGTTGGCGCACAGGATGCTGCTGATGCTCAGTTTCTGCTGAAGCACAGTTTTTGGTGAAGGCGCAGAAAAGCTCTGGCGCGCAGGAAACCAGTGCGTAGGGTGAATATACAAAGAATAGGCCAGACTATTTGGCCTCTATTTTGAGGTACCTTACCTCTAGCATTAGAGGCTCTTTGACCTTTTATTTTCAGGTGCCATACTTCCAACGTTAGAGGATATTTAAGCTCTAATTTGAGGTGCCATACCTTTAGTACTAAGGGCTCTATGACCTCTATTTTGAGGTACTATAATCTTAGCATTATATGTTCTTTGATCTCTAATTTGAAGTGCTTTACCTCTAGCATTAGAGGCTCTTTGACCTCTATTTTGAGGCTCCTTACTTTTAGCATTAGAGGGTCTTTGACCTCCATTTTAAGGCTCCTTACTTTTAGCATTAGAGGCTCTTTGACCTCTATTTTGAGGCTCCTTACTTTTAGCATTAGAGGGTCTTTGATCTCCATTTTAAGGCTCCTTACTTTTAGCATTTGAGGGTCTTTGACCTCTATTTTGAGGCTCCTTACGTTTAGCATTAGAGGGTCTTTAACCTCTATTTTGAGGCTCATTACTTTTAGCATTAAAGGCTCTTTGACCTCTATTTTGAGATTGCTCACTTTCAGCATTAGAGTCTCTTTGACCTCTATTTTGAGGCTCCTTACTTTTAGCATTAGAGGGTCTTTGACCTCTATTTTGAGGCTCCCTACTTTTAGCATTAGAGGGTCTTTGACCTCTATTTTGAGGCTCCTTACTTTTAGCATTTGAGGGTCTTTGACCTCTATTTAGAGGGTCCTTACGTTTAGCATTAGAGGGTCTTTGACCTCTATTTTGAGGCTCCTTACTTTTAGCATTAGAGGGTCTTTGACCTTTATTTTGAGGCTC
The DNA here is from genome assembly GCF_036898095.1 of Palaemon carinicauda. Taxonomy (NCBI): domain Eukaryota; kingdom Metazoa; phylum Arthropoda; class Malacostraca; order Decapoda; family Palaemonidae; genus Palaemon; species Palaemon carinicauda. The sequence goes on from NC_090726.1 coordinate 186,157,625, forward strand.
CTTACGTTTAGCTTTTGAGGGTCTTTGACCTCTATTTTGAGGCTCCATAGTTTAGCATTAGAGGGTCTTTGACCTCTATTTTGAGGCTCCTTACTTTTAGCATTAGAGGGTCTTTGACCTTTATTTTGAGGCTCCATAGTTTAGCATTAGAGGGGTTTTGACCTCTATTTTGAGGCTCCTTACTTTGAGCATTAAAGGCGCTTTGACCTCTATTTTGAGGCTCCTTACTTTTAGTATTAGAGGCTCTTTGACCTCTTATTTTAAGGGTCCTTACTTTTAGCATTAGAGGGTCTTTGACCTCTATTTTGAGGGTCCTTACTTTTAGCATTAGAGGGTCTTTGACCTCTATTTTGAGGCTCCTTGCGTTTAGCATTAGAGGCTCTTTGACCTCTATTTTGAGACTCCTTTTAGCATTAGAAGGTCTTTGACCTCTATTTTGAAGGTCCTTACTTTTAGCATTAGAGGGTCTTTAACCTCTATTTTAAGGCTCCTTAGGTTTAGCATTAGAGGGTATTTGACCTCTATTTTGAGGGTCCTTACTTTTAGCATTAGAGGCTCTTTGACCTCTATTTTGAGGCTCCTTAGGTTTAGCATTAGAGGGTATTTGACCTCTATTTTGAGGCTCCTTAGGTTTAGCATTAGAGGGTATTTGACCTCTATTTTGAGGCTCCTTACTTTTAGCATTAGAGGGTTTTTTACCTCTATTTTGAGGCTCCTTAGGTTTAGCATTAGAGGGTATTTGACCTCTATTTTGAGGGTCCTTACTTTTAGCATTAGAGGCTCTTTGGCCTCTATTTTGAGGCTCCTTAGGTTTAGCATTAGAGGGTATTTGACCTCTATTTTGAGGGTCCTTACTTTTAGCATTAGAAGACCTTTGACCTCTATTTTGAGGCTCCTTAGGTTTAGCATTAGAGGGTCTTTGACCTCTATTTTGAGGCTCCTTAGGTTTAGCATTAGAGGGTCTTTGACCTCTATTTTGAGGCTCCTTAGGTTTAGCATTAGAGGGTCTTTGACCTCTATTTTGAGGCTCCTTACTTTTAGCATTTGAGGGTCTTTGACCTCTATTTTGAAGCTCGTTAGGTTTAGCATTAGAGGGTATTTGACCTCTATTTTGAGGGTCCTTACTTTTAGCATTAGAGGCTCTTTGACCTCTATTTTGAGGCTCCTTAGGTTTAGCATTAGAGGGTATTTGACTTCTATTTTGAGGCTCCTTACTTTTAGCATTAGAGGGCCTTTGACCTCTATTTTGAGGCTCCTTAGGTTTAGCATTAGAGGGTCTTTGAGCTCTATTTTGAGGCTCCTTACTTTTAGCATTAGAGGGTCTTTGACCTCTATTTTGGGGCTCCTTACTTTAAGCATTTGAGGGTCTTTGACCTCTATTTTGAAGCTCCTTAGGTTTAGCATTAGAGGGTATTTGACCTCTATTTTGAGGGTCCTTACTTTTAGCATTAGAGCCTCTTTGACCTCTATTTTGAAGCTCCTTAGGTTTAGCATTAGAGGGTATTTGACTTTTATTTTGAGGCTCCTTACTTTTAGCATTAGAAAGCCTTTGACCTCTATTTTGAGGCTCCTTAGGTTTAGCATTAGAGGGTCTTTGAGCTCTATTTTGAGGCTCCTTACTCTTAGCAGTAGAGGGTCTTTGACCTCTATTTTGATGCTCCTTACTTTTAGCATTTGAGGGTCTTTGACCTCTATTTTGAGGCCCCTTAGGTTTAGCATTAGAGGGTCTTTGACCTCTATTTTGAGGCTCCTTACTTTTAGCATTAGAGGCTCTTTCACCTCTATTTTTAGGCTCCAAACTTTAAGCATTAGAGGCTCTTTGACCTCTATTTTCAGGCTTCTTTCGTTTAGCATTAGAGGCTCTTTGACCTCTATTTTCAAGCTCCTTACTTTTAGCATTAGAGGGTCTTTGACCTCTATTTTGAGGCTCCTTACTTTGAGCATTAGAGGCAGTTTGACCTCTATTTTGAGGCTTCTTACGTTTAACATTAGAGGGTCCTTGACCTCTGTTTTGAGGCTCCTTACTTTTAGTATTAGAGGGTCTTTGACCTCTATTTTGAGGTTCCTTACTTTTAACATTAGAGGCTCTTTGACCTCTGTTTTGAGGCTCCTTACTTTTAGCATTAGAGGTTCTTTGACCTCTATTTTGAGGTGCTATACTCTAGCATTAGAGTTTCTTTGACCTTTATGTTAATCTCCTTACCTCTAACATTAAAAGCTCTTTGACCTATATTTATGGGTGTTTTATTTCTAGCACTAGAGGCTCTTTGAGACCTCTGTTTTAAGGCGACTAAAAACACCGGCACCTCAACACCTGCAACAGCAATTATATCTGCCTCCCTATTATCCTCAACATTCAGTAAACTTTCAAAATATTGCGCCCACCTTTTCCTTGCCTCCTCTCCTTTTAACAACCTTCCATTTCCATCTTTCACTGTCTCTTCAATTCTTGAGCCAGCCTTCCTTACTCTCTTCACTTCTTTCCAAAACTTCTTATTCTCTTCATATAAAGGCTTTCCTTCTCTATTCTCTTCTGTCTTTTATAGTTTTTCAAGGTCTTCTTTGCTTAGTTCGCCAGTCTCCTTCGAGATTTTAAGAGACATTTCAGTGCTGTTTGTCCTCGGTTCGTCAGATTCCTCGGAAAAATCGATGGCTTTCATGTCTTTGCCTATAAGGGCGATGGGTAAAGACATGGATGCCATTGATTTCTCGGCACACACTATACGCCATCATACTAAAGTCAACGAGGAGCAACACAATATATTTACCAATGCCGTCCTGATATGTTCTATCTTCAATGCTGAATTTTGAAGAAACACACGTCGCTCACCGTTCTGCACCAATGCAATCCAATTATAGGACATCGTCGCTAAACCGCAAGCAAATTATCCTTCAAGGCGCTTACATTATGATCTTCAAAGCTCGCCAACTTCGGCAGCACCTATCCAAACTATTTGTAGATGAAGGTGTTCCGAATAGCCTCCAGTTCATCCTGTAGCTGTAACAAAATTCTCACAGTCAGTTACCTGTTCCGCCAGAACGCGAGCTCTATGAGTAAAGTGAAATCCTCCTCCCAATGTTCACTGCGTAAACTTCCATAGCTACAGTACATACAGATCGTGAGTGCAAGGTATGTTTAAAAAAAAAGAAAAAAAAGAGAGAGAGAGAGAGAAAGAGAGAGAGAGAGAGAGAGAGAGAGAGAGAGAGAGAGAGAGAGAGAGAGAGATCAGGTCTTCAGAAGTCTTTTGGAATCCGGGGCGGAGCCTTTCAGAACTGCTCCGGGAAGATTCCGTTCTGGAGTCATTCAGAACTCTATGCTAAGTCTACGGCTATTTCTTCTGAAGTCATTTGGAGAGGAGATTTAAGAAGATTTTCTTCCGAAATCGTTCAGAGATTTCTGGAATCATTCAGAATTCCATGCTAAGTCTATGGAAATATCTTCTGAATCCTTTTGGAGATGCACGAGTATTTTCTCTCGAAGCCGTTTAGGACTCGCGAAAAATTCTCTTTTTTTTCTCTGGTTTCAATAGGCCATAATAATAATAATAATGATAATAATAATAATAATAATGATAATAATAATAATAAAAATAATAATAATAATAATAATGATAATAAATTACGTGATTTGATTTACAGCTCCGTGAAGATTCCGTTCTGGACTTATTCAGAACTCTATGCTAAGTCTACGGCTATTTCTTCATAAGACATTTGGAAATTCAGGGTTTTCTTTCGAAGTCGTTCAGATTTGCATCTGGAATCATTCAGAATTCCATGCTAGGTCTATGGTAATTTCTTCTGAATCCATTTGGAGAACCACTATTTTCTTCCGAAGTCATTTAGAACTCGCGAAAAATTATCTTTTCTCTGGTTTCAATAGGCCCCAATAACTCATATTATTAATAATGATAATAA
>NC_090726.1:186162039-186204892 GCF_036898095.1 Palaemon carinicauda
GATAATAATGATAATATCGTGGTAGGAGACCCTCTTTTAGGCAGGTTTTACTTGTATTTTGTGAGAATATACTTGAAAAGTCTTCCCGATTTTGTCATTCACCCGACTGATGAATTTTTCAAGTCTGCTGGCTGATTGTAGCGCTCTAGAAAAGAGAATTATCCGGAAAATAGAAAAATTGGATAAGAAAATAAACTCTGCCGATGCAGCCATTACTTTTAACTCAATAATGATAATAATAATAATAGTAGTAGTAGTAGTAGTAACAACAAACAACAACAACAACACCAACAACAATAATAATAATAATAATAATAATAATAATAATAATAATAATAATGAACCGTGATTTGATCTACTGCTCCGGGAAGATTCCGTTCTTGAGTCATTTAGAACTTTATGCTAAGTCTATGGCTATTTCTTCTGAAGCCATTTGGAGATCGACGAAGATTTTCTTCCGAAGCCGTTTACTACTCGCGAAAAATTCTCTTTTTCTCTGGTTTCAATAGGCCCTAATAATAATAATAATAATAATAATAATAATAATAATAATAATGATGATGATGATGATAATTAATTATAATAATAATAATGATAATAATTTTTGTAAGTAACAATCTGCTACCTACAGCTCTCCATTTGGTTAATGCCTTTTCTGCTTTTGGTGTCATCATCATTATTCCTACCCCTTCTCTTCTAACTCCATCTGTTCCTTAGGGCCAATATATCCAAACTATATTTCATAAATTCATTCTCTACTAGCTGTAACTTCCCAGTCTGATTCATGGTTCTAACATTTCAATTACCAATTTTCAATTTTTCTTTAGTATTTACAAACCGGGAGTTTCTTAGCAACCCACTACGGCCGGGACTGGGGGCAATTCTTTCATTTTCTCTTTCCATAGACTGACTAAATCCATAGAGGATTCATAGGCTAAATTCATCAAAGAATTGCCAGTTTCTAAGTGATGCGCAGCGCCTATCTAAATAAGGCAAGTGACCCCTGCCGGTCCATACTAATTCCAGTAAGATCAACTGCCGGGCATTAGAAGTAGAGGAGTATCCAGAGCACCAAACGGATACATACCTTTTTCAAATTACAGATGGAATTAATGGTCCTTTATTTATGGAACCCATGCCTCAAAGAGAATGTTTAGTGCCATATTTAAAGGAACTGAAGCGGTTTTTTGAGCATTCGGTTGAATTAAATAGACCCGTCATATATTCATGCATTTAAATTGTCACGTACATGGTTATAGTATATATTGAATTGTTCACCTTTATTTCCAATTTTGTACTTGTCCCTATTTTCTCATTAGTAATAGGTTTGATTATCATTTTTTTATGAAAAGAAAACTTTTTCTTTTTTATTTTCTTATAAATCAATATGATTTTCTATTGAAATAAATGATAGAAAATATTTTCAAAGAACTATCATTTATCTATATTTCTAGTTAACATTATTAAGATATATATATATATATATATATATATATATATATATAGATAGATAGATAGATAGATAGATAGATAGATAGATAGTTTACAAAATCTATTACTTAATAACCTAACATTATGAATTGATGTTTTTTTTTTAAATTAAGTGTCCAAAATTGCCTTACCATTTTTCAAGGTGAGGCAAAATTGGACACTAGATATTCCATATTTTTTCATTAATTTTTTATTTTAAACCTTCCTTTAGCATCATCCACTAATTTGTTTTTAGAAAAAATAATTTCATATATTATTTCTGAGAAACCCTATAATGAAGATGAGGCAATTATTGGACACCCATATTCAACAATTTATGTAGGGTACTTAATACTTTTTAAAAACCAGACATACTAATATTTATAAAGTAGAAGGTTGGGCAATTTCTAATAGCATTATAGTTTTCGAAAATTATAAATAGTTTTAGAGATATTGCATCTGTCCAATATTTGCCTTACTTGTCCAAAATTGCCTTACCCTACTATACCCTGTTAAAAAAAAAGTAATTTTAATAGGAAATTCTCCGTAAAAATACACGGTTCTCAGCCGTATTTCAGTAAAATACAGCCGACCGTAATTTTTACTTTACTTTATGATCTTTTACGGCCTGGTGACCGTAATATCACTCCTTTACGCCAATATACCCGTTTTTTAAAACGGTAAAATTTATTCCAGCATGTTTTGCTGTTTTTTTCGGGAAAATTTTAACAGTGTAACGAAAGAAATTGAATGGAATGCTAATATATATCTGGAAAATATCTCATCTGAAAAAGACAAGAGAAATGGAAATGATAATCATATTATTATTATTATTATTATTATTATTATTATTATTATTATTATTATTATTATTATTATTAGGTAAGCTACAACCCTAGTTGGATAAGCCATATTCTATAAGCCCAAGGGCTCCAACAAGGAAAAATAGCCCAGTGAGGAAAGGAAATACGGAAATAAATAAATTATATAAGAAGTAATGAAAAGTTGAAATAAAATATTTTAAAAACATTAACAACATTAAAACAGACATTTGATATATAGCCTAAGCTATAAATGGACTTAGGTAAGCCTGTCCAAGATGAAAACATTTCCTTCCAGAGAAGAGTTGCGCCAGACAGACAAAGAGGAATATGAAAACCTCTACGGTTTCAGAATGTCATATCTGGATAAACAATCATTGTTCTTCCGCGTCGCAGTCTCTCCGCGCTATTTGCTAATCACGTCGGAGCTGTGTACTCAGTGCCTCGTCCTGGAAAAAGCTGGAAATGCTGGAAATAATGTGAAGTCGCTTTGGATATTGTGTGTTAGATGTACTCTCTCCTCTCTCTCTCTCTCTCTCTCTCTCTCTCTCTCTCTCTCTCTCTCTCTCTCTCTCCGAAAGTAAATTGAGATCTGTATGAAACGCTTTCTCCATTTGACGGAAATTTTTGGATACGTATAAATATCTCTCTCTCTCTCTCTCTCTCTCTCTCTCTCTCCCCGAAAGTAAATTTGGATATATATGAAACGCTCTTTCTCTCTTTTACGGAAATTTCTGGATACTGATAAATATCTCTCTCTCTCTCTCTCTCTCTCTCTCTCTCTCTCTCTCTCTCTCTCCGAAAGTAAATTGGGATATGTGTGAAACACTTTCTCTCTTTGATTTTTGTATACGTATAAATCTCTCTCTCTCTCTCTCTCTCTCTCTCTCTCTCTCTCTCTCTCTCTCTCCGAAAGTAAATTGGGATATGTGTGAAACGCTGTCTCTCTTTGACGGAAATTTTTGGATACGTATAGATCTCTCTCTCTCTCTCTCTCTCTCTCTCTCTCTCTCTCTCTCTCTCCGAAAGTAGATTTGGGTATGTATGAAACGCTTTCTCTTTTTGACGGAAATTTTTGGATACTTATAAATCTCTCTCTCTCTCTCTCTCTCTCTCTCTCTCTCTCTCTCTCTCTCTCTCCGAAAGTAGATATGCACGAAACACACTCTGTAAGACGGGAGATCTGGATACCTTCTCCATCATGAGGCTCAATACTACACAGTATTCTAGAAGTTTTATTCCAGCTGTGACCAAGTTGTGGAATGATCTTCCTAATCGGGTAGTTGAATCAGTAGAACTTCAGAAGTTCAAAGTTGGAGCAAATGTTTTTATGTTGACCAGGCTGACATGAGTCTTTTTATTGTTTATATATGACATATCTGTTTTAACGTTGTTACTGTTTTTAGAATGATTTATTGTAAATTTGTTTTCATAATTTATTTATTTCCTTATTTCCTTTCCTCACTGGGCTATTTTTCCCTATTGGAGCACTTGGGCTTATAGCATCTTGTTTTTCCAACTAGGGCTGCAGCTTGGCTAGTAATAATAATAATAATAATAATAATAATAATAATAATAATGATGATGATAAAGGTCTTTCTCTCTCAAAAAGTAGATCAAGAAATGAATTGACTACTCTCTCTCTCTCTCTCTCTCTCTCTCTCTCTCTCTCTCTCTCTCTCTCTTACACATATAGAATAACAAAAACATAAAACAGACTTTCAGCGGATATAATTCAGTAAACAGTATCACGGCAAACAAGTTCAAGAATAAGTTAGACAAGATCATAAAAACTCCCTAAACGTTTACACTAAATTGATCTACCCAAGAGCAAATGGAATCTCTGCGAATGGAATAAAAAGTCTTTGAGACATCCAAAAACCTTGTATCTCTCTCTCTCTCTCTCTCTCTCTCTCTCTCTCTCTCTCTCTCTCTCTCTCTCCCCTTAAATTAGAAACAGAAATCATTCGGGGATACAAATTCCGTCACTCGGAGATATTAATAGATGTTAAATTACTTCGGATTTTATATCAGCGATTGAGGATGTAATTATCAAATGATCGTTTAGGAAAGAAAGAAGGGAAGAAGAAAAGAAGAAAAGTAAGAGGAGAAACAGAAAAGGATAAAGAATAGAGAATCCTGGATATTATAAAAGAGGACATAACTACTCGAAGGAAATTCCGATGAAGCAAGTGTGTAGCGTATGAAGAGATAATGTGATGAATAAGGGAGACGAAGGGAGAGAAGATAAAAAAGATAAATAAAAAGGTGGAAGACGTTCAAGGTGTGAAGAATAGGGTGAGAGGAGAGAAAAAGCGATAGAAAGGGAGGGCGAGGGGAGTAGCTAAGATAAGTGAACTTTGGGGTCGAGGAAAGAGACTTGAAGGGGAAGTGAAGGGAATATGTAGTAGTAAACACGTGGAATGTGGCATTTAAGAATGAAAGGCGGAGGGAAATTGTGCGATAAGTGATGGCAGTATGGAGGAAGCAGGTGCCAGAGAGGAGGGGCACAATTGAAAGGCACGATTGAAAAACTGCCATTGAGAGAGAGAGAGAGAGAGAGAGAGAGAGAGAGAGAGAGAGAGAGAGAGAGATAAGCTCTGATAATTATCTGTACATTCAGGAAAAAATCGTTTCGTGTTTAAAGAAATTTTTCCTCTCTCTCTCTCTCTCTCTCTCTCTCTCTCTCTCTCTCTCTCACTCTCTCGTACATTCACCAAAAAATGGCTCCTTGTTTTGAAAGAAAATTCTCTCTCTCTTTCTCTCTCTCTCTCTCTCTCTCTCTCTCCTCTCTCTCCTCTCTCTCTCTCTCTCTCTCTCTCTCTCTCTCTCTCTCTCTCTCGTACATTCACCAAAAAATGGCTCCTTGTTTTGAAAGAAAATCTCTCTCTCTCTCTCTCTCTCTCTCTCTCTCTCTCTCTCTCTCTCACACAAACGTCGCTAGATCAGAGCGAACGTCCTATAATCAATCAGTCAAAGGTATTGTCCGTCCTTTTGATGAAACCTTTGTTTCACGTCTCTTCGTCATAATCTTGTTACTCAAACTCTCTTCGCTTTCAGCATACATTCACTTACTTTCATCATATACTGAGACGTCTATGTGGATTTGTCTCTTATGAGCATATATACACCCATATGCAATATCTATTGCCATGATCAGCAAAGTTGTACTAGTCATGGTCACCCATACTAGATTGGTGTGCTGTGAGCGATCAGATAAAGTCTCCCACCATTACCAATCTGCAACGTGGTGATGAAAACTGACTAAACCCCAGACATGAATAATTATATGTCTGAGGCCTTTGTCCTGCTGTGGACTAGAAACGGCGGCATTTGTTATTGATGAGTTTATAGTAAATGATTTTTGTCTGATCAGTGATACCCATTGTCTTACAATTGTATTTTTACATAATCGTCTGGAAATTATTGACGTTATTAAAATGATTTATTAATAATCTCTTAAGAAAAATAGAATTTTTGTATATCATGATCTTTGAAAAAAATCTAATTTGTAGCTTTGTGCTTCCATAAGAACTTTGGGTCGGATGGTATAAAGCCATTATATACCAGTTCTTGCAGGTGGCTTTTCTTTCTTATTCATGAAACTGTAATTTAAACAGTGCTTTTCCTGATATCTGCCAATTGTCTTTTATAACAAATCACCTCTTTTGACTTTCTTCCTCCTTTTTTTTCACTTCTTTTATTTCACTTAAACATTTCTTTTCCAATTATTTTTTTCCAATTTGATTGTCTTTTACAACAAAGCAGTTCCTTTGACTTTCTTCCCTCCATTTTCTTTTTACTTTCTCATTTCACGTAACCAGTGATTTCCCTAACATTTTTCTCGATTTAATTGTCTTTTACATTAAAGCAGTTCTTTTGACTTTCACTTAACCAGTGATTTTCTTATTATTTTCCTCAATATAATTGTTTTTTATAACAAAGCAGTTCATTTGACATTCCCTTAACATAGTGATTTTCCTAATATTTTTCTCAATTTAATTTGCTTTTAGAAGAAATCAGTTCTTTTGACTTTCACTTAACCAGTGATTTTACTATTATTTTTCTCTATTTAATTGTCTTGTACAACAAAGCAGTTCTTTTGACTTTCACTTAACCAGTGATTTTTTCCTATTATTTTTTCTCAATTTAATTATCTTTTACGACCAAGCAGATCTTTTGAATTTCTTCCCTCCATTGCCTTTTCCATTTCTTTAATTTCATTAAACGCTGAAGCGCTCCTACAGGAGACCAATTTCGGCCGGAGGTGGCGACCCTTGACTTTCCAAACTTGCCAAGTCTCCCAGTCATTTTTTAACGCCCGTTGGCACTGATGCAAGTTAATGCCCCCCCCCCCCCCTCCATTTCCTCTTATTCCCTCCTTTCCCCTCCCCCTCTCTTTCCTACCCCCCTTCAAAAGCCTCCCCCTCTCCCCCCACCTTACTAAATACCTAACAGCCCCCACCCATCCACAGCAAACCGGAGTCGCAGAAGTTTCCTTAACTTGTTTCTAACTTTCCGTGGCCTCTCACAAGGGTGCCTTCAAAGATTGGGGTAAGGGGAAGAGGGGGAAGGACTAGAGGGAGGCTGGTTAGTTGTAAATGGAAAGGGGGTTTAAGTGGAAGGAAGATGGGGGAATTAAAGAATAGTTGAGGGGGGAAATAGGAAAGGGAGAAGCAGTTCATGAAATTACATTAGAAATAATTCGTTGCATTGTTATGCTATGTTGGACTGTATTTACAGAACAGAAAGTAGTTATATCTATGGAGGAATTTCGGCTATATACATACATACATATATATATATATATATATATATATATATATATATATATATATATGTATATATACGTATATATGTATATATAATATATATGTGTATATATATATATGTGTGTGTGTGTTTGTGTTTGTATGTGCGTATATATGTATCTATGTACCTTAGTATCTGTCTAATCATGTCAGATTACACACACACACACACACACACACACACATATATATATATATATATATATATGATGTATCTATGTATCTATGTATATGTATATATATACACACATACATACATATATTTATATGTTTTTATATACTATGTGTATATAGATATAGATATATATATATAAATTATATATATATACTATATATATATATATATATATATATATATATATATACACAGTATATATACTGTATATACATTATATATGGATATGCTTGTGTATATCTTGCTTTGCAGATGTGATAAAAAACCGACATTTACAAACTATGAATCTCCAGATGAAATCGTGAAATTAATGTGGTAACTGAGTCTTGATAAGGCATTAGAAGCTAGACCATATTGAGATTCGTAAAAGTAGTAATCTTTCAGAATTCATGAGGCTTACATTTTTATATACTAAAAGCATGAAGATTTATCCAAAAATTATAGATGATATTAATGCCTAAAGACTGAATTCAGGATTCATATTTTTGTCTTGTAGGTTTAATTACATATTCGGCTGTGATAGTGGATATATATTTGTCTTGTAGATTTAATTACATATTCGGCTGTGATAGTGGATATATGTTTGTCCTGTAGATTTGATTACATATTCGGTTGTGATAGTGGATATATATTTGTCTTGTAGATTTAATTACATATTCGGTTGTGATAGTGGATATATATTTTTGTCTTATAGATTTAATTACATATTTGGTTGTGATAGTGGATATATATTTTTCTCTTGTAGATTTAATTACATATTCAGTTGTGATAGTGGATATATATTTTTGTCTTGTAGATTTAATTACATATTCAGTTGTGATAGTGGATATATATTTTTGTCTTGTAGATTTAATTGTATATTCAGTTGTGATAGTGGATATATATTTGTCTTGTAGATTTAATTACATATTCGGTTGTGATAGTGGATATATATTTTTGCCTTGGAGATTTAATTACGTATTCAGTTGTGATAGTGGATATATATTTTTGTCTTATAGATTTAATCACATATTCGGTTGTGATAGTGGATATATATTTTTGTCTTGTAGATTTAATTGTATATTCAGTTGTGATAGTGGATATATATTTTTGCCTTGGAGATTTAATTACGTATTCAGTTGTGATAGTGGATATATATTTTTGTCTTATAGATTTAATTACATATTTGGTTGTGATAATGGATATATATTTTTGTCTTGTAGATTTAATTACATATTCGGCTGTGATAGTGGATATATATTTTTGTCTTGTAGATTTAATCACATATTCGGTTGTGATAGTGGATATATATTTTTGTCTTGTAGATTTAATTATTGACGAGAAATCTGAAAAAGCATTCGGCTTTCACGGAAGTATGAGTGTCGAAAGGTTGTTCAATTATCAGCTATTTTAGCAATGCGTGTTTTCGAAAAGTGGGTAATGAGTCTCCTTGATGGGTTGATTTGCATTAATATGCAATTTTATGACTTATGAGGGTCTTGAAGATCTTGATGCGGGATAATGAGTTTATATGTTTTGAGGCCAAAGAATCACTGATCTCAATGCTGTGTATTGTTATTATTAAAAGGATGGAGATTTGCCAGCCAAAAGAGTCAAACTTTATACCTACAGAGCTAGCTCTAACAAATGAGGAAGATAGAATATATGTATTAAATCTTATTGATAAAACAAATAAAGTTAGAAATTAAAACGTGTGATAAAGGAACATATAAATCTTATCTATTAAACCCGTGCTTCTTGAGGACATTAGAATCTCAAAAACAGAAAAACACCCAGAATCAGATGAAATGATAGATAAAGTTTTCTGACTAAAACATAAATCTCTGTGTGTTTTAAAGTGTCACATTCATAAAATATTCGTTGGATGGTTAAAATAGTGCTACACTTACTGCACTTTGAGACAGTTTCGTGAGATGTGCACATTGAAAAGCCATGATCCCTCTGCCATGATAATTCCCATGGAGAAACGATTGGCTTTATTTGTACTAATTAATTTTCCGATTAATGATTCCACATCGTTTTCCATTTTCTTACAATAGAATGCTTTAAAATAGTTACATAATCCTTAGCGGGTAGTTTAATGTCATGTGGTAGAACTACTGCTAACTTTGCAGCAGCATCGGCCTTTTCCTAGGCAACAACCCCAACATGAGCAGGAATCCAGCAGATTTCAACATTCATTCTTTTGGTTTGGGATTTATTAAGGAGTTGTTTAATTTGTAATACAATTTTAGTCTTATGAGCGTAACCTTTTAGGGCATCTATCTTCTATGGCACTTCTTGAATTGGTATAGATGACAAACTTAAGATGCAGCTTATTTTCAATTATTTTGATATCAGTTGCTAATAAGATCGAGGATAGCCCAGATATAGATACTAATGCTTCACTAGCTAATGAGAATTTACCTATTTTGTCTCAATGTTGTGTAATAGGAAGAGAAAAATAAAGACGAGTTACGGGAGAGATCTGCATATCTTGAGAGATGCAAATTTGCAAGGGAAGGGAAAAAAAAGGAGAGGAAATTCCAAAGCTTACCAAAATGGGCTTTATAAGTTATCGAAACTTGAAGTCCGAGGATTGCTGATTTCCACATTATAATATATTAATGGAGTTGCTGCATAAGCAAAGAGTCAATTTCAAACTTTGCTGACACTGGAAGACTGTCAGTCATCGAACTCGTAGTCGTAAGATTGTTGATTACGATACAATAAATAATGGAAGTGGTGACGTGGTGGGCGTAAAAACATGAATAACAAATGCAACCGTTTCCAGTTAGCTGCAGGACAAAGGCCTCAGACATGTCAATTCGTGGGTGGGGTTTGGCCAATTTTCATCACCACGCTAGCCAGTGCGGATTATTACTTTGATAATTTACTTTGATGGCTGCTTTTCCGGTCCCATACAGCAGGGGAACCCCACTCTCTACAGGGCCTCCACTGTCGTTTTACCTTGTTCGTTCAGAGTATTTAACGTTTCATATCGCGTATTGTTCATTTACTGTTAAATCGTCACTGTCAAAAGACTCATAAAATAAGAAAGTCTTCAGTTTTCTCTTGAAAGCCTTAATGTCTTCAATCATTCAAATGTTTCGTGGGAGCTTATTATATAGTCTCGGGGCCGCATATTTAAAGGCTCTGGAGCCAGATGGTGGGAGATTTTCGTCTAATTGGTCACAACAAACTAATCTAGTATGGGTGGTCCTAACTAATACAGCTTTGCTGATCATAGCGATACACAAACCCTTTCATCAGGTTAAGGTATTCCCACTCGGAAAGGGATTTTTACGTAATAAGATAAAGAAATAAAGTACTGGATATTTACTTTCTTGTGCTCTTATCAATTATTCCCGTTATCCCACGTTACTCATACCTTTGAATGTTAATATCTTTACGTCAAATTTGAATGGCCTTGAACTGAGGGGATTTATTAGTGCTTATTCACATGTCTTCAACTTGCATATCGAGAACATGTTCGGCAAACGTTTTAGAATATATTTTGAGTAAGGTTTTAGAATTTTAATGCCTAGTGCAGTGGTTCTTAAACTTTTTTGCCTTGCGCCCCCCTTCTGCATTAAGCATAGATCCCATGCCCCCCCCCCCCCCCCTTCCCACCCTGGAAATTTCTGCCAAAGTAGAAAGTATTATTTCAATAAAATAAACATTGTTCATAGAAAATGGGTGAATAAAATATATTATGATGAAACAAAATTTTATCATAATCTTTTTTCAAACTGTTTTAGCATTATACAGATTACAGTTATTACATTGATAGAAAATACTGGAAAAAGTACAAATTACTGCAAAAATAAACATAATTTTTACTCTTAATACAATCATTCATGGATCATGACCACATCAAAAAATATTACACATTGATTTATCCATATTTATGTAGTATTGTAAAACAAAAGCCATCATAATTACTACATTTTTATTTTCATTGTTACTATTTTAACTACTTGCGCCCCCCTTCGCCCCCCAGTTTAAGAATCATTGGCCTAGTGGGTTTTAGGAGGCGAATTCTAGTATTTCATGATGTTTCCTTCTTTACTCTTACTAAATTTGCTCTGCTGTTTCTCCTGTAATACTAGAAGGGTTTGTGGTACATCGACTGTCCTGATTTGTAATTAACATATTTTAACTTTTCATTTTATTTTATGTGTCAAATTTAGTAATTTAGTGTGTATACGATTTCACAGTTGAAATTTCGTAACTATGGTTTTGAAACTTACAGAGAATAATTAAATCTTAATAAATGAATGAGACAGAAACTACAAAGTTAACCTTATCGTTTTATCATTTTTGATTTGTAAGTTATTGACCTCTGCATTCAATTGAAGAAAAAGGCAGACCAGATTTTTCTCAACAGTGAATCTAAAACTAAAAAAAAAGAAACTTGGGATTTTAGGTGAGCTGTATGACGCCAAAGAAATACTGTACAAGTAAAAGTTTTAGACATAAGACTTATTAACAATCTTACATTGTAAATGAAATGAAATATGAAAATGAATATTTTTAGCTATTAGTATTAATGCAAACGAAACTCTATGCTGAAAAGTTGACAGAATTGACTATTTATATTTTAATAATAATTCCTATAAAAAAAACCGATGTCTGACCTTCAATTTCTGTAAATGAAATGAAATATGAAAATGAATATTTTTAGCTATTAGTATTAACCCAGATGAAATTCTATACTGAAAAGTTGACAGAATTGACTATTTATGTTCTAAGAATAATTCGTATATAAAACCGAAGTGTGACCTTCAATTTCTGTAAATGAAATGAAATATGAAAATGAATATTTTTAGTTATAAGTATTAATCTAGATGGAATTCTATACTGAAAAGTTGACAGAATTGACTATTTATGTTCTAAGAATAATTCATAAATAAAACTGAAGTCTGGCCTTCAATTTATTTATTTATTTATTTATTTTTTCTAAAGGGCAAATCTCCCTCTTCATTACCTTAAATATTCATTCCTTAATCTTCCTTCGCACCCCTCAAGAGGTCCCCTCCGGAATCTCACACTTTCGAGCCCTTTCCCTCCTGCTCATTGAGAGAGAGAGAGAGAGAGAGAGAGAGAGAGAGAGAGAGAGAGAGAGAGAGAGAGAGAGAGAGAGAGAGAGTCCACACTTTACAATTTCATAAAAGGTAGAATAAGTCGTAGTGTTGTGTTGTGCCAAAAAAAGCGCAAGATTATTTCTTGCTGTTGTGACATCCAAAATAATACCATATTCGTTCGTCATTTATTTTTGTATATTTTGCCGCGTTATTAGTGATTTTTATTTCTTTTATGTAGGAAATCGAATGTACATCAACAACAACAACAACAACAACAACAACAACAATAATAATAATAATAATAATAATGATAATAATAATGATAATAATAATGATAATGATAATGATAATAATGATAAAAATAATAATAATAATAATAATAATAATAATAATAATAATAAAGATATGATAAAGATATGATTTTCAATTCAGACATGTATTGCCCAACAATCCCTCTGTTATGGATTTAATTTCTCCCATTTATTATTCATATTATCATGAAGCATTTTTTGTGCAATACGAGTGTTGGTATTAATATTGCCCGAGACCTGAGATTTGAATTTCTGAGTTACATTCCATGAAAATTACATTACGAAAAAGAGACTTCTCAAAGTTAATATTCTGAATACAACACAATTCACGGTTGTGGTAGCCTATTGGAGACGTCCTTGCTTGACCATCTGTTGGATGGGAGTTCGAGACCCGCTTAAACTTCATAGTCCCACCGGAGCATTTCGTGACATTAATCAGGAAAATTAGAGCTTAGTATTTATATCCCCTGATTATTATTGTTGCATGATGTCCAAGAAGGATTTACAAGCAGGATGAATGATTTGCCGATTCTTACGTGTGTGTTACTCATTACAATAAAAGGATTATATATATACATACATACATATATATATATATATATATATATATATATATATATATATCACATATATATGTATATATATATATATTTATACATATATATATACATATATATATATATATATATATATATATAATATATTTATATATGTGTATACATATGTATACATATGTATATATATATATATATATATATATATATATATATGTGTGTGTGTGTGTGTGTGTGTGTGTGTGTGTGTGTGTGTACATCCAACAGCAACAACAAATATAACTGTTTCTAGTTCACTGCAGGACAAGGGCCTCACACATGTCTTTATTCATGTCTAGAGCTAGGGCATTTCATCACCACGCCGGACAATATCACATCCTTGTGAGCTAGGGGGATTTTGGGGGGGAGCCTGTAGGTGTCTGCCTGCTCAGTCATCAGCAGCCATTGCCTGGCCCTCCCTGGTCTTAGCTTGATGGAAAGGGGTCTTGGTCGCCAATCATATGTATATATGGTCAGTCTCTAGGGCAATGTCCTGTCCTTTGCCTCTGCCCAGGGTTGCCAGGTTGGCCTTTTTCAGGCCAAAAAAATCTCAAATTTGGCCTTTTTTTAAATCAGTTGGCCTTTTGTAACATCATGAAAAAAGTGGGCCATAAATGTTATATTTTTTGCCTTTTTTTTAATAATGGGTTGGCCTTTTAAAGCTTCGGTTGATTAGAAGTCGGCCTTTTCTCGTTTAGAAAACCTGGCAACCCTGCCTCTGCCATTCATGAGTGACCTTTAAACCTTTAAAAGAATTTTAATTACCTTGTCTACTTTGCCTATCTTTTTGAAAGTTATGGACATTAGCGAATGTCTGAGTTATAAAATATAATTAAAGTATATAACTAAATAGCTAAAATATTTATCATTACATATGTTTAGAGTCAAGTGTTGGTCATCCTAGAAATATATCTAATGAAAATCTTATGATACATATAGCAGGTTATCTCTTAAAAAAAAAAAAGTAGAATTTTCTATTGTATTTAAATGTTTTCCTAATATCCATACCAAATGTGATGGCATTATGTGTCTCTTTTCATTGTCTGATGGCCATCCAATGATTCATTGAAAGATATTTACTCATTTTTCGTATCATAGCTAACAAAAGTTCACACTTGCAGCGAATGTTTTTATGTTGAAAGGCTGACATAAGTCTATTCTTTTAGTTTTATTTATAAAAGATCTATTTCAATGTTGTTACTGTCCTTGGAATATTTTATTTTAATAGTTCATTCCTTCTTTTATAGTTCATTTATTTCCTTACTTCCTTTCCTCACTGGGCTATTTTTTCTATTGGAGCCCTTTGGCTAAGAGCAACCTGGTTTTCCAACTAGGGTTGTAGTTTAGCTAATAATGATAATAATTATAAGTTTGATTTCGTTATTTAAATTGCATTTTCTACAGAAGTGAAATGGATATCTCTATATATGGGTTGTGTACAAGAGACACTACTACTACTACTACTACTACTAATAATAATAATAATACTAATACTACTACTACTACTATTAATAATAATAATAATAATAATAATAATAATAATAATAAGATTTATTTCAATATTTACCTTGCATTTTCTATATAAAGGGAAAAAGATATCTCTATATAAGGATTGTGTACAAGAAACACCACCACCGTACCATTTACTTATTTTACAACCTGCATCTCTGCTCTTAAGGCAGCATATATACCCTCGCAATTGAAAGCCTTGTTACCACGATACTAGTATAGCTTCGGCTGTATGTTTGTCTCGGGCATAATTAGTGCGGCTTTGTGGGGAAAAAGAATTAAATTTACGAATACCGACGGTTGTGGAAGTGGCATTTGTAACATTAATTGTTCTAGGAAATTGGTGCTGTTTTGTGGTGAAGATTTTTTGTTTTCTATTATGACACCTGGGACTCGTTGTGCAATATTGCGTGATGTTACTAGTACTGGATGTGCATTGCTGGCCCCTTTTTCTCGCATTGCTGTTCTTAGCAGTCTATTTTTATATTATTAATATTCTTATCTCCCATAATATATTGAAGAACAATTCTCTGGCTACAGGTATAAATATATACCAGTAAAAAAAAAAAAATATATATAAATATATATATATATATATATATATATATATATATATATATATATATATATATGATAAATTTTTGCACATTTAGACGTGTTTTTCATATTCAAATAAGCCATATAAATTTTTGACACATTAATGTCTGGATTCTCTTAACGACCGCGGGATCAGAGCCCCAGGCGAAATCACACAAAGACAAGAGCTTGTGACCGGCAGGGAATCGAACCCTGGTCGGCAAGCTTGTAAAGACAGTGACTAAACCACTTGGCCACGAAGAAAGATAAAAGTCAATGACAATTCTTCTGTACTTATACCTGTTGAATTCAGGTGTTTTGTACTTAGAATTGAAATCAACCCATCTTCACCATCGTAGCTAATTGGTAGTTTGTTACTTGGCATTCGATTAATGATAAATTTTTGCACATTTAGACGTGTTTTTCATATTCAAAGAAGCCATATAAATTTGGGTTGATTTCAATTCTAAGTACAAAACGCATGAATTTGACAGGTAGAAGTACAGAAGAATTGTCATTGACTTTTATCTTTCTTCGTGGCCAAGTGGTTTAGTCACTGTCTATATAAGCTTGCCGACCAGGGTTCGATTCCCTGCCGGTCACAAGCTCTTGTCTTTGTGTGATTTCGCCTGGGGCTCTGATCCCGAGGTCGTTAAGAGAATCCAGACATTAATGTATCAAAAATTTATATGGCTTATTTGAATGTATACTATATATATATATATATATATATATATATATATATATATATATATATATAATCTCCATCCGTTAACGACCAGATCTACCCGTCCCTCTGGTTGGTTGAGAAGTAGTCATACAATGTTGAGAAGAGGGTGCGTGACCTTGTGTGCGCATGTCTATCTAAATATTTAGCCCTCAATTTTGAGGGGTTGCGTATACTAGTATTTTATATTGACTCAATGAATAATTATACATATTCGTAATTAGCTCCGTCACGGAGGTTATAAAGTGGAGTCGGTTTATTTATTGATTTGTCTGTTTCTTTGTCTGTCTGTCTGTGGACAAGACTACGTCAAAACTACTCTACGGATTTTGACGAAATTTTCACCACCAATAGATCTTAGGTCATGGAAGACCCTATTAAGTTTTGGAGATGAACCGGATCCAGATTTGTATTTTTCGACATTTTAAACGATAACTTCAAAACAAATTGACGGATTTGGGCGAAATTCCCACCACAGATAGATTCTTAGGTCATGGATGACTTCATTAACCTTTGGCGGAGGTCAAAAATCTCTGATTGCTCTTAGAAAGGTTTAAAGGTCACTCATGAATGGCAGAGGCAAGGGACAGTTACATTGCTGTATCGAGCAGGACACTGCCCTAGAAATTGACCATCTTTAAATATGATCAGCGCCTAAGCCAACTCTCCGCCCAAGCTAGGACCAGGTAGGGCCAGGCAATGGCTGCTGATGACTCAGCAGGTAGACCTATAGGCTCCCTCAAATCCCGCCCCCCATCCTTAGCTTTCAAGGATGGTGAGGATGCAGCGACCAAAGGAACTAACGAGTTTGAGCGAGACTTGAACCCCAGGCTGGCGATCACCAGTCAGGGACGTTACCTCATAGGCAAATCTTGCTCTTGAATTATAACATTTTAACAAGAGCAGCGATGCTCTTCGAAAGCTGAGTCTTTTGGCTTTTCTTATTCCATAAAAAGTCCCAAGATATTTTATGGCTGTTGGAAGCGTTGCTCGAGCTGGCTTATTTCACAACCCTGAGCTTTTGTTCAGCATAATGGAGCTGGACTCGCAACTCAGGAGTCAGTTTCACCCTTTGTTTTTGGTTTAATTGTGGGTTGTTCGGACGTGCTCTGGCATCCAGACCTTTTGTACATTGGCACCAGATTTATAAACTGTGGTGGAGAGGGAGAGAGAGAGAGAGAGGAGAGAGAGAGAGAGAGCTCTAGGAATTGATAAAATTATGTAAATGAGAGAGAGAGAGAGAGAGAGAGAGAGAGAGAGATAACAGGTCTCTATAGGGATTGATAAATTTGTGTAAATGAGAGAGAGAGAGAGAGAGAGAGAGAGATAAAATGATTCTATAGGAGAGAGAGAGAGAGGAGAGAGAGAGAGAGAGATAACAGGGCTCTATAGGAATTGATAAAATGATGTAAATGAGAGAGAGAGAGAGAGAGAGAGAGAGAGAGATAACAGGGTCTATAGGAATTGATAAAATTGTGTAAAAGAGAGAGATATAACAGGGTCTATAGGAATTGATAAAATTGTGTAAAAGAGAGAGAGAGAGAGAGAGAGAGAGAGAGAGAGAGAGAGAGATAACAGGGTTCTATAGGAATTGATAAAATTATGTAAATGAGAGAGAGAGAGAGAGCAGAGAGAGAGAGAGATAATTTTATGTCATTAGAAGATTTTTTATGGAACAAGATATATCTATACATTGGAAAGAGAGAGAGAGAGAGAGAGAGAGAGAGAGAGATAATTTTATAAGTCATTAGAAGATTTTCAAATACTCATCTATGGAACAAGATATATCTATACATTGGAGAGAGAGAGAGAGAGAGAGAGAGAGAGAGAGATGATTGTATAAGTCATTAGAAGATTTTAAATATTCATCTATGGAACAATATAAATCCATACATGAGAGAGAGAGAGAGAGAGAGAGAGAAATCTCCCTCGTGGAGGTTTTCATATTGATAACCCAATACAGTGTAAAGAACTAGCCAATTGTTAGGTGGAAAGCAGCTTCGCGGAAAACTCTCTCTCTCTCTCTCTCTCTCTCTCTCTCTCTCTCATATTGAAACATTTCCTGTTTCACACTCACATTTCTACATGACTGGTATCAGAATTCTCTCTCTCTCTCTCTCTCTCTCTCTCTCTCTCTCTCATATTGAAACATTTCCTGTTTCACACTCACATTTCTACATGACTGGTATCAGAACTCTCTCTCTCTCTCTCTCTCTCTCTCTCTCTCTCACTCATATTGAAACACATCCTTTATCACACTCGGCCAAATATAAAACAGACGTTCTGTCTCCCTCTTTCTCTCTCTCACTCTCTCTCATATATATTTAAAACCTTTCTTACATACTTGCGTATATACAATATAGGCGTCAAGAGCTCTATCTCTCTTTCTCTCTCTCTCTCTCTCTCTCTCTCTCTCTCTCTCTCTTATATTGAAACATCCTTTATCACACTCGTCCAAATATAAAACAGATGCCGCGCGCGCTCTCTCTCTCTCTCTCTCTCTCTCTCTCTCATATTGAAACATCCTGTTTCACACTCACATTTCTACATGACTGGTATCAGAATTCTCTCTCTCTCTCTCTCTCTCTCTCTCTCTCTCATATTGAACATCCTTTATCACAAAATAAGACAGACGTTCTGTCTCTCTTTCTCTCTCTCACTCTTTCTCTCATATAGATTTAAAACCTTTCTCACATACTTGCGTACATACAATACAGGCGTCAAGAGCTCTCTCTCTCTCCTCTCTCTCTCTCTCTCTCTCTCTCTCTCTCATATTGAAATATTTCCAGTTTCACACTCACATTTCTACATGACTGGTATCAGAACTCTCTCTCTCTCTCTCTCTCTCTCTCTCTCTCTCTCTCATATTGAAACATTTCCTGTTTCACACTCACATTTCTACATGACTGGTATCAGAATTCTCTCTCTCTCTCTCTCTCTCTCTCTCTCTCTCTCTCATATTGAAACATCCTTTATCACAAATATAAGACAGACGTTCTGTCTCTCTTTCTCTCTCTCACTCTTTCTCTCATATAGATTTAAAACCTTTCTCACATACTTGCGTACATACAATACAGGCGTCAAGAGCGCTCTCTCTCTATCTCTCTCTCTCTCTCTCTCTCTCTCTCTCTCTCTCTCTCTCATATTGAAACATCCTTTATCACAAATATAAGACAGACGTTCTGTCTCTCTTTCTCTCTCGCACTCTTTCTCTCATATAGATTTAAAACCTTTCTCACATACTTGCGTACATACAACAGGCGTCAAGAGCTCTCTCTCTCTCTCTCTCTCTCTCTCTCTCTCTCTCTCTCTCATATTGAAATATTTCCAGTTTCACACTCACGTTTCTACATGACTGGTATTAGAACTCTCTCTCTCTCTCTCTCTCTCTCTCTCTCTCTCATATTGAAACACATCCTTTATCACACTCGTCCAAATATAAAACAGACGTTCTGTCTCCTCTTTCTCTCTCTTGCATATATTTAAAACCTTTCTCACATACTTGCGTAAATACAATACTGAGCTCTTCTCTCTCTCTCTCCTCTCTCTCTCTCTCTCTCTCTCTCTCCAGTCCATTGTCCCCCATCGTCCTCTGGTCTGTCCATCCTGATTAATAGGGTTTACAGGCTATTAACTTGTCATTTGCGTCGTCAGCGATAACAGAATATTTTTCCTTTTCCATAAACGGAGTTAAGAAGACTCGCAGGACGCCCGAACAATAGTTGTTACAGAGTTAGATTCTGTTTTCGAAAATATTCTGCGCATTTTAATAATGAAGTTTACTAATCACGCAATTTTTTTTTCTGATAATAGGCCATCTGATATGGCAGTGATTGAAAGCTGTCTTTGGATTTCGAGAAAAGATTAGATAGAGAAGCGCATTTGTGTTTAAAATTTACGTAATGACCAAACGAGTAATATGAACCTTTGGAACTAAATCCTGACATACTGCTTAAATAATTCGAAGCTGTAGAACACAAGAAAGACTTGTTGATGGAGTGGTAGTAAGGAATGGTAGACAACATAGAATGGTTTTAAAGGTCGCTCATGAATGGCAGAGGCAAGGGACAGTGGCATTGCCCTAGCAATCAGGACAATGCCCTAGAGACTAACCATATATTATATGATCAGCGCCCAAGCCTCCTCTCCACCCAAGCCAGGACCAGGGAGGGCCAGGAAGTGGCTGCTGACGACTCAGCAGATAGACCTATAGGCTCCCCCAAACCCCCACCTTAGCTCACAAGGATGGTAAGGTTGCAGACACTAATGGCACTAACGAGTCTGAGCGGGACTTGAACCCCCGACTGGCAAACACCAGGCAGAGACGTTACCAATCAGGCCACAGCACGCTATAGAAAACTATACGGAGACATGGACTGAAATCTGTGAGATCTATATGATGGAAAGTTGTAAAAAAAATGCTAATAGCAAGGTTGATTAAGTGATGGTGAAAATAAAAGCAAGTAATTTATCAAAGGATTAGAAAGTTCTAATTTACTAATTAGTAATTACCAATTTACTAATTACTAAATGAGACACTGGCTGCTTGATTATAAGCTTTAGAGTCTAGCTATCTGATTGAGAAGAATGAACTAAGTGAGTGACTGATCAGAAACTTTGTTAAAAAAGACTAACAATAATCATGTGATCAGACCAATTGAGAAGAAACTTAACTGAATGCCAGAGTAATTAAAAACAGCGGAAGATAAGACTGATTGAAAAGTTTATTATAAACCATAGAAGAGACTAACTAGATAACGGGGCAAGAATAGACAGTGATTGAATATAAGAAAAAAAATTCTTAGAAGCTATTATAAGAGAGACGAACTGGAGCTCCTACTAATTATAAACTGTGAAAGTATAAACTGGCTTAATGACTAAGTGATTATAAGATATCATAACAAAAATTTTAATTGACATTATTAAGTATGCTTCTAGGAACTTTAGAAAAAAAATTTAATTATTGGTACTGGAAGAGTACAGAGCCGGACTAACTGAGTGGTCGATTAATCAACAGCTCTGAAAAAGGTAACTTTCTGAATAACTAGAAAATTGAATGACAGAGCGAGTAGGAAAGGTGAAAGGCGATTCTAACAGCAAGACTTTGGGATTATAAGTTTTAAAAGAAGTTATTACTGACTGACTAACTGGATGCAAGGCCTAGCTGAGGGCACTGTCAGGGTACATATGTGATTCGAAGCTCTGGAAGAGCAGACTATAAATGAATTGTTTGAGAATTATGATCTTGTAAGATGCTAATTTACGAACTATAGGTACGATTTGCATGCAGCGACTGTTGCGATCATCGCTGAGTACTAATTACATTTATTCCTTTGGGGCTGTTTTGCAACGAGCAACCATTTGGAGCCGGCGATGATCGCTCGCGACTGTAGCGATAATCGCTCGTTGCAAAACAGCCTCATAGGAATAATTGTAATGAGTGCTCAGGGATGATCGCTAGTACTGACTGCTTGACTATTATTATTATTATTATTATTATTATTATTATTATTATTATTATTATTGTAATTACCTAAACTCCAGCCCTAGATGAAAAAGCAGGATGCTAAAAGGGCTCCAACAGGGAAAGATAGCCTAGGGAGGAAAGGAAATAAGTAAATAAATAAGCTATACGAGAAGTAAAGAACAATTAAAATAGAAAATTTTAAGAACAGTAACAATAACATTAAAACTATGAACAAAAGATTAACTAAGAGTTTGAGAAGGTTAACTGAGTGAGTGAGATCTAGCTCAGGTGAGACTGAAGGGCAGGTTTTAACCATTGACCAGAGAAAGCGTTAGTTTGCTTGTCATGATAGATATTCGTTTGGTAGCGATAGTGGATTTGCTTGTTTTTGTAGCTGTGAAACTGTTGCAGATGAAAGTAAAGAATAAGCGTTATACCATATAGGGCTATATTTAAGATATGCGCAGGTTAAGTTAATGGGTTTTTATATTCAGTTTTGTTCACAGTTGCAGGTAATTTTTCTTTGATTTTCTCATTGTAATAACAAATTTTTTTTTTACAAGAGTTGAAATAACAAATTCCAATAATCTTTTTATAGTTTAAAGGCCGCTCATGAATAGCAGAGGCAAGGAAAAGTAACATTGCCCTAGCAAGCAGGGTAATGCCCTAGAGACTAACCTTATTATATACATAGGTTCAGTGCCCAAGCCTTCTCTCCACCCAAGCTTGGACGTGGGGGGGAATAGGCAATGGCTGCTGATGACTTAGCAGGTAAACATATAGGCTTCCCCAAACCCCCATCCTTAGCTCACAAGGATGGTAAGGTTACAGCCACTTAAAGAACTAACGAGTTTGAGTGGGACTAGAACACCAGTCTGGCTATCACCAAGCAGGGACGTTACTAATAGGATACCAGCATTTGTAAGTGTATAGTTGTGATACTAGACCCAGAAGTTTAGAAAAACGTGATTTTTTGTCGTCTATTCTATTATCTCTCTCTCTCTCTCTCTCTCTCTCTCTCTCTCTCTCTCTCTCTCTCTCTCTCTCTCGCTTAAAATGAGACACACGTGGCAAGAATAGCCAGAAATATCTTCCTAGTGTGTGTGTGTGTATGTTTATATTCTTTAAACTGTAACTTTTATAGCGATAAAGAAAAAACCTCTCACTACTACGCATTCGTAAGTCACACAACTCTTTCTCCCTTGCGTACACAAACAACAAAACACATCCGGAACTCGGTAATTTATATTCCAGATGTGGCCGAGTGATTTTAAGAAAAATAAAAAAAACAATGCTTTCTTCTGCCCTCGATAAAGGTGGTACGTGCAGTTGGACTCGTTTTTTCTCTCTCGTTCTGAAAGGTGTGTTAGAGAAGCGTACTAGAATGTTTGTTCATGCAAAGAGGTTCGGGCAACTTTCCACGCGAATCAAAACTTTTTTCGTTTTTAACAGGATTTAACCGCTGGAATGTTGCCGGCCGTGCGTGATTACATTTGCTGATTACTTGGAGTTCTAGACTTCGCTCTTGTAATGTACAAATTGTAACCGTTGATGTACTCAAAAGTTATTTTGAATAAAATGCGATATTTGGAACATTTTGTTTCACTATGAATTTGGGTATTTCAAAGGCTAATTAATGATATACTTGAAACGATTATCACATTAATTACAAGATGAAAAAGACAAGACATTATATGTTTGTGAAACCTTAATTAATGGGAGAATTTACCCGTAGGGCATTAGTGCTGTCAGTGCTCCTCACGCTGAATGCTGTAGGCTAACTGCACTAACTGTATAGACTTCTACTATACTTCCGTTTTTTTGCTTCCTCTTCTCCACCTTCTTACAAACATTGTGTAACTGCTAGGTTCACCCCCTCCTCAGTTGCACTGGGGCACTGAATGACCTCCCAGGCTCCAGCGCCAACTCTTCTTCTTTGTCTACGTCTTCTCCCACTTCTATGTGGGGTCGATGTTTCTGGTCAGCTTTCTCCATCTACCTCTGTCCCACACCTCATCACCGGTTAATCCCTTTGATCGAAGGTCATCCTTGATACAGTCCACCCACCTTCGCTTTGGTCTCCCTCTCCTCCTCGCTCCGTGTACCTCCATTTCCATCACTTTCCTCCCAATATACTGTTCATCTCTTCTCATGACATGACCATACCACCTCAGTCTACTTTCTTGGATCTGATGGCCCAAATTCATATATACCGTGCGAGCCAATCCAATATTGGAGCATCATGAATACAGTTCAATACAGTCCAGTTCTGGTGCAGATTTCTATTCAACCTTTGACCTTGACCTTTGTATTCTTCATAAAAGATGTTTAATCCCCGTCACCCATAGGAGATAAGTAACCTGTACAGTTTGAAGTCTCCTTCTTCGAATATATTAGAATCAGGGTACGTTAAAAACATATTAAACTTGAAATTACCTTAACTTAAAATTACCTTGAACTTGAGATTGCAAGATCCCACAGCAATTAAGCAGGGTGATAAAGAGGTAAATGATAGAATTTTACCTTCTAATTTTCCCAGAAAAGATAGGAAAATATGACTTCAACTTTACTGTTCATCGCTAAAAAAAATTTGCCATAAGGATTTTCTCTTGACTGATAACGAAAATGTATCTTAGAAAGATTGACGTTGAATAAGACCAGGGCAGGGTAGAAAAAACCATGTGGGTAACAACTCATACCAAAAGACTCACGGAAAAAAACGTGAGTCATATTCAAGAAAATTTCAAAACAATCTATGCATCGATTCACGACTACCCGCACATCACCCAGCCTCTCCTGTAGTATCTTTTGTGAGATATATTTGCCCAGAAGCCTTTACCTTTGGATTAACTTCTCGGTAAAATCACTTCTTTGGTTCAACTTCTCGGTAAAATCACTTCTTTGGATTAACTTCACTGTAAAATCACTTCTTTGGATTCACTTCGTAATAAAATCACTTCTTTGGATTAACTTCTCAATGAAATCACTTCTTTGGATTAATTTTTCTGTAAAATCACTTCTTTGTATTAACTTCGTAATAAAATCACTTCTTTGGATTAACTTCTCAATGAAATCACTTCTTTGGATTAATTTTTCTGTAAAATCCCTTCTTTGGATTAACTTCGTAGTAAAATCACTTCTTTGGATTAACTTCTCAGTAAAATCACTTTTTTGGATTAGCTTCTCAATGAAACCACTTCTTTGGATTAACTTCTCATAAAATCCCTTCTTTGGATTAACTTCGTATTAAAATCACTTCTTTGGATTAACTTCGTATTAAAATCACTTCTTTTGATTAACTTCTCAGTAAAATCCCTTTGGATTAATTTTTCACTTCTCTGGATTAACTTCTCAATGAAATCACTTCTTTGGATTAATTTTTCAGTAAAATCACTTCTTTGGATTAACTTCTCAGTAAAACCACTTCTTATATTCCGTGAATTTCTAGTAATTTTGCTCCCTTCTATTTTTACCCATTTAAGTATTGTGGGCTGTTTCTTCAGATTTAAAAATGTTTGATAAAAAGGAACCATTAGATAGTGATTAAAATCATTATCATGTGTTAATTTTCACTTCCTTGTAGGGACAAACGGTTCATTTATATTGTCTCTTCAGAACTTATTTTTTATTTACTCATTTTGGTATTATCAGATGAATGCAGAGAAAGACTTCTCACTTCTTTCAATATAATCAATTGGATATATGTAGATTATTTTGGATTCCTGTACAGTATACAGGTAGAATGATATATACATATGCATAAATTGATTTACTTGGGTGAACGTGCTGGTATAAGTTTCGTTTTTTTATGCTAAACTCCCTACAGTATAAGAACCATATAGCTAATTATTATTTTTTTTCTATTTCAGAAAAAGCATTACTTTGTGAATGCACTGTTCTCCCGTATTACATTCAAGATGCTATCTTCTCGATCAGCAGGCAACTATGTAAGTTTTTATTTTTTTTTTTTATCTTTTTTTGGGTACCTTTGGTATTTTCGCCGTAAAGAATGCTATACTAGAACATTTGATTTTTTAATTATATATACTTTATAAATCGCGTCATTCCGAAAAGATAATAATGCACTCGATAGCTTTATTTCCCTTAGAATATAACGTATCAATCGTAATACTAAGTTGTTAATGACTAATGCTTTACTTTTACTTGCTTTGACGGCTGGTTTTCCGGTCCCATACAGCTGGGTAACCCGCCTCTCTACATGACCTCCACTGTCGTTTTATCTTGTTCGTTCAGAATATTCAACATTTCATATCACGTATTGCTCATTTACTGTTAAATCGTCACTGTCAAACGACTCACGGAATAAGAAAGTCTTCAGTTTCCTCTTGAAAGCCTTAATGTCTACAATCATAGAGTAATAGATATATTTTCATAGACAGTATGGAAACCTCTCGTCTGTAATATTCATGTAGGAAATACTAATAGTTTGAAATCAATAAAATATTCATCATCATCATAGGACTGATTTCAAAAAATACTTCCATTTCCATGTTTTTTTTTTTTTATTTATTTATTTATTTTTTTTATTTTTATTTTTTTTTTTTATATACCGCATATTGGATAGCAATTCGCTATCACCTGTGTGAAAGCTGCTAAAACGAACATCCTTTCTATTCCAAAAGAGAGACGGCGTTAGCGTGCGAAATGTATAAAATCCCTTAGATGGCATATTTATTTTTTTTCTGACAGCTGTTTTATTTCAACCTGCCCTGGGAATCACTCTTACCTGCGTTGAAGGAAATCCTTCCGGGATGACCTGCATTGCAGGATCTCCTTTGTGCAACTTATTATAGGGAATACGTTTGAAACCGCCTTCTGGGGACCTGCATTGTATGGTATGATTAAACATTCTGCATACTAAGCTCCATTGTGAATGTATCTGCATAACAATTTTTCATTATTTTTTATATTCAAATCTGCATTGTCGGTCTGGGTCAGGGGCTTAGGATCGCGAGAATGGAAAAAAACCCTGCCCCCCCCCCCCCCCTTTGTCGGAGGAGATGCATTGCGCTGCAAAAAATAGAAGGTCAGCGAATGTGGGTAAAGAATATCAATGAAGGTATGCACTGTAGTTGCACGGAAATTGAGTTATTCGTTAATATGTACATTGGCTCTTGATAGTACTGTTATTATTATTATTATTATCATTATTATTATTATTATTATTATTATTATTATTATTTGATAATAATAATTACAGCAATAATATTAATAATAATAATGATAATTATAATAATAAGGATTTTCATTATTATTATTATTATTATTATTATTATTATTATTATTTTTATTATTATTTTTATTATCATTATTAATATTATTATTCATATTGTTATTGTTTCTGTTAAATAATACTACAATTATTGTTAATATTTTTATTCTTTCTATTAGATAGCACTGTAATTATCGATTTTGACTTTATGATACGTAATTTCTTTAGTCAGTGGTATAATAATATAATTTATTGTTCTAGTGAAATTTTTTGGCATCATGAAGGATCATAAGCTGAATTTGGTTAAGAAGCGGTGTTGTTTTAAGGTATTAGAACTAATCTATATATCTGTATTAAGTCTCTAGTTTGACGAGAGTAGGATTATGATGTAGGTATATTTTAATGTACTAAATACAGATAAACAAGTTTCATATCTCTTTGTGTATCGGCCTCAAACCTAGCAGAATAAAGGTCGTGTATGTTCTTGGTCTGTTACGGGTTCAATTTTACCTTTTAAGTTTCGCCATTTGGTGCAAAATTAGACGCAGAACGTTTTGATTTCCTTGATTTGCAATGAAATATTTTTCTTTACGAAGAAGTAAAGTATACTATGCGTTAGATTTGTATGTATATATATATATATATATATATATATATATATATATATATATATATATATATGCATATCTCCGCGTAGAGGGAAGCAAGAATACAGGGGAATGAGAAACGAGTGTCTTTGAGGGGGTATGGCGCTAGGGAAAAAAAAAAAGTCAACTCTTATAATTATTGCATCTACTTCGTTTTACTGAAATCGAAAAAAACCTTCCAGTTGTTATGCATGTGTGTGCATATCTATCTATCTATCTAAATATTTAACCGTAATTTTTGACGGGTTACATACACTATTATATATATATATATATATATATATATATATATATATATATATATATATATATATCTTCCCAGTCATGTATATATATATATATATATATATATATATATATATATATATATATATATATATATATATATATATATATATATATATATCTTCCCAGTCATGCCCAGAGGGCATTGCCAGAAGTGTAACTTCGGTGTCTCATCGTCCCTTGGGTAGGGGGGTGGGGTAGTAATACCCTGATGAGAGGGAGGTTGCATATGCGTGTGTGCATATCTATCTAAATATTTACTCCTCATTTTTAATGTGCCTCGTACGCTAGTGATAGAATAAATGTAACTAGTAATATAGGTAAGAAACTAAATTATAGAGGATAATGGCACAGGAATCTGTCCATTCAGCCCAAGTTATAGGCTACTGCGGTTAAGTTGAACTACGTTCAGCTCACGTTTTGTTTGATCCGGATATGAATTCCGGCCTGCCTTCCATCCATCTAGTAAAATTCAAAAAAACGTATTTGAAATTTTTCTGGGAATCCATAATTACTACTTTCTGTTGTTAGTTTCGGCGATAAGGTTAAAATGCGTATACTGAAATTAGCGTATATAAGAATTACGCGGCCGCATATAGCCTACACATACATATACCCATATATATATATATATATATATATATATATATATATATATATATATATAAATATATATATATATATATATATATATATATATATATTTATTTATATATCCATATATGTATATATAATGTATAGATTTATATCTAAATGAAATATTTATGCATATATATTTACATACATATATATATATATATATATATATATATATATATATGTATGTATCTGTCTATCTATCTATCTATCTTTCTATCTATCTATCTATCTATCTTTATATATATATATATATATATATATATATATATACAGTAGAGCCTATGTATGGTGTGTGTGGTCGGGTGAGAGTTCATCTTCCTATCCCGGTGATGGGTTAGCGGCTTAATCCTGTCTTTGATATAATGTTATACTAGTGTACGCGGCCCGTCAAAAATTACTGTTAAATATTTAGATAGACACAGATTCAACCCTTCCCACCCCTCCCCCTTTCCTAACTACAGCACGGCGGTTGGGGTTTCTGGGTGTACCTCTCGGGGTACCCCTTTCGCTAAGGTATGACTACTATATCCTCTCCCCCTACCCGAGTGACGGGGAGAGACTGAGTGGTTATAAGTCTGTCAATGCTGCGCAGCGTGACCGGAAAATATTTATATATATATATATATATATATATATATATATATATATATTATATATATTATATATATATTTCCGGTCACACTGAGTGGCATTGACAGACGTATAACTACTCAGTCTCTCCCCGTCACTCGAGTATGGGGTGATATATATATATATATATATATATATATATATATATATATATATATATATAAACTGTATATATATGTATGTATATATATATATACACACATATATATATTACATATATTTATATCATATATATAAATATATATATATATATATTTATATATATATATATATGTGTGTGTGTGTGTGTGTGTATACTGTATATTTTCGGTCACGCTGAGCGGCATTGACAGGCGTATAACTACTCAGTCTCTCCCCGTCACTCCGGTAGGGGGTAATATATATATATATATATATATATATATATATATATATATAAATATATAGTAGATAGATATAGCTAGACCTTGCTCTATATTATATAGGGGTGATTCAGATATACCAACGTGTGTTGAGAAAATATATTTTTTGATGAACTTATGGAATTTCCACCGGAATGATTGGTTCTACATTTGCAGTACAATCGACAGATATTGCTTGTTAAACTTGTTCTTCAATTTGGTGATTCGCTTTGCTATAGTAGTATGAGTCAATTTAATCAAGATTACGTCGAATCTTCTATCATTCAGCGCCCAATATAAATGTAAACTGATAAGATCATTCGCCCTCTGATCCTCTTGGCTGAATGTAAAAGAATGGCCATATTCTTATTTGAAAATATGTACGAAATTGTACATTGTGGGGGACGAAGAAAATCGGAAAACTTTGAAGTTGGGGAATTATTTTTGCTGAAAGTGAAAGAATGAGGATAAATAACTGAACTGGAATACACCTTATTTGGATTTTCAGTTATGGTAACTCCTTCAAGTATGGTTTACAAATATTGGAATTTATATTGCGATTAATCTTATTTATTTTAAGTACTGGTTCATGTAACCCTCAAAAATTGCAGCGTAATATTTATTTATTCACACACACGCAACCCCCTCTCACCAGGGTATGACTACTCTCTCTCTCTCTCTCTCTCTCTCTCTCTCTCTCTCTCTCTCTCTCTCTCTCTCTCTCTCTCTCTACCTAGGGATGGTGAAAGCTGGGCGTGAGTGGAAAGATACACACACAAATTATATATGTATTTATAAATATATATATAAATGGATAGATAGATAGATAGATAAAGATATATACCTGGACACCGGATGTTTATTATATAGGGGAGATGTATTACAATTTATGCTAATGATTGGGAAACAAATGAAATATTGATATGCTTTACAATCGCACTGATGGCTTAACAGATCATTTTTAACTTATTAATCGATACTCGACTTCATTGCTGCCTAGTTGGTCGAAATAGTTCTTGCAGTTATTAATATTATTATTATTATTTGCTAAGCTACAACCCTAGTTGGAAAAGCAGGATGTTAGTAACATCAAAACTATTAATATTCCTGAAGTAAGAATCATCAAGGTAAAATTTAGAACAATCCACCCCTTCTCCTGCGTGCCAAGTTATTATTACTATTATTATTTGCTAAGCTACAACCCTAGTTGGAAAAGCAGGATGCTATTAACACACAAAACTATTAATATTCCTGATGTAAGAATCATCAAGGTAAAATTTAGAACAATCCACCCCCTGTCTTATGTGCCATCCCCTTTTCCCCCCTCCTTCCCCTACCCCAACCCTTCCCCCACCCCCTACCCTAAGTGCATTTCATCCCTCGCCATGAATACTAGCAACCCAACCAGCCACATCCTCCGCACATTCGCTCGTGATAAATCTGCGTTCGATGAACATGGCCGGCTTTTTTATTGCCGATATTTCTTCCCCTTAAATCCAACTTAAAATCCAGGGACACCCACTAAACGCACCAATCTTCCTTCGTTATTGCATTGGTCTCGCTGCAGCATTCACGGCAGCCGTTACAAGCTTTTTTATTTCCTCCACCGCCTCTTTTTTATTTCTTCCGTGCCGAGGGGGGTCTGTAAATGCAAATACACTTCGGTTTGAAGAGTAAAAAAAAAAAAATACACTCGCTCGCCGTCGATAGAAAAGAAAGATGGAGGGGGAAAAAAGAATTTAGCGGCCGTTTCATTTTGTCATTAATTTGCATTTTTCGAACGTGCAGGTAAGTTATCTGGTCTTTAGGGGGAATTGCAGGTCTTTACGGGGGGAATTGCACTTCATTTCCCGATGCATTTTTGCTGGTTGTATTGTTTTTGCCCTGATTTGCATTCATTTTTCCCCTGCCCCTTTTTCCACGGTCAGTGGAGAGAGAAGCATATTTTGGAGGCGCCTGTTGAAGCAGATGTTATTGTCTTTGTTTTTCATTTTGCGGATGGAAGAATTTTACGAACATTTATGTGTAGAATGAAGTATATGTTATAGAACTGTCTTCAGCCATATTATTATTATTATTATTATTATTATTATTATTATTATTATTATTATTATTATCATCATCATCATCATTATTATTATTATTATTATTATTATTATTATTATTATTGCTGTTGTTGTTGTTGTTGTTATTATTATTATTACTAGCCAAACTACAGCCCTATTTGGAAAAGCAAGATGCTATAAGCCCAAAGGCTCCAACAGGGAAAAATAGCCTAGTGAGGAAAGAAAAGAAGGAAATAAATAAACGATATGAGAAGTAACGAAAAATTAAAATAGAATATTTTAAAAAACATTAACAACATTGAAACAGAAAATTAAATCAGTTAGAAAATATTACTCTTTTATGATAAGTTTCGTATTAGCTTAATTTCACTGTAACATCAGAGATTACATTCCAGATATGGGACATTTTCTTGGGAATATCAAAGAGCATATTCCAATTTGTTGGCAGTAATTCTCTGCATTTTATGTTACTACAATGAAAGGCTGTCTGGAAAAGTTTACATTGACGGTGGTCATGATGCAGACAATACTAGAAAGTACTATTGACGTCGCAAAATTGACTTGGGAAACTGGAAATATGTTCGAAAATGTCAAAAGAATAATCCAGTTTGTGTACAGTAATTTCCAAATATATCAAATGATGGGAAACTGGAAATATGTTCGAAAATGTCAAAAGAATAATCCAGTTTGTGTACAGTAATTTCCAAATATATCAAATGATTAATGCGATTTGTGAACAGTAATTTCCGAAAATATCAAAAGAATACTTTCTAAACCGACAAAACTAATTTCCAACGAATTTCAAAAAGTATAATCCAACCAAGAATGTCAATTTCAAAAGAGTATGGGCTTTAAGAGGGTACTTTCAGAAGAGTATCAAAGAATAAATTACACTTTAAAGAAAAAAGATTCAACCTACTCAGACGCCATAAAGGAAAGCTAAACCTGCATAGGTAAACTGCATTTATGACCTGGGGATTAAGACCAACCTGCGAAGGTGAAAAAAAAAGAGAAAAAAAAAGCGCCTTTTTATCCATGCGGGTAACGTTGCTGAGAAAGATTGATGCCGTGAATCCATCGCTGTTCTTTCGTGACGAATGATTCCCAATGGTAACTTGTTTAGGGATTTATTATGCATGTGGAATTTTCACGCTTTTAAATAGAGCAGAATAAAAAGAAAGTATCTTAACGCTTTAAACAGCTGAAAATAATCTATACTCATGCTTTTAAACAACAGAAAAAAAAGAAAGTCTATATTCACGCTTTTAAACAGCTGAAAATAATCTATGCTTATGCTTTTAAACAACAGAAAAAAAAGTCTATATTCACGCTTTTAAACAGCTGAAAATAATCTATGCTCATGCTTTTAAACAACAGAAAAAAAAGAAAGTTTATATTCACGCTTTTAAACAGCTGAAAATAATCTATGCTCATGCTTTTAAACAACAGAAAAAAAAGAAAGTCTATATTCACGCTTTTAAACAGCTGAAAATAATCTATGCTCATGCTTTTAAACAACAGAAAAAAAAAAAGTTTATATTCACGCTTTTAAACAGCTGAAAATAATCTATGTTCATGCTTTTAAACAACAGAAAAAAGAAAGTCTATGTTCACGCTTTTAAACAGCTGAAAATAATCTATGTTAACGCTGTTAGACATCAGAAAAAAAGAAAGTGTGTTCACGATTTTAAACAGCAGAAAAAAGAAAGTATGTCAACGTTTTTAAACAGTATAAAGAAAACAAAGTCTATGTTCATGCTTTGAAACAGCTGAGAATAATCCATGTTCACGCTTTTAAAGAACAGAAAAAAAGAAAGTCTATGTTGACGCTTTTAAGCAGCTGAAAATAATCTATGTACACGTTTTTAAACAGCAGAAAAAAGAAAGTCTATGTTCACGCTTTTAAACAGCAGAGAAAAAAGAAAGTCTGTGTTCACGATTTTAAACAGCCAAAAAAGAAAGTATGTCCACGCTTTTAAACAGCATAAAGAAAATAGTCTTATGTTCACGCTATTAAACAGAGCAGAGAAAAGAAAGACTATGTTAACGCTTTTAAACAGCAATAAAAAAGAAAGTATGTGTTCATGCTTTTAAACATAGCAGAAAAAAGTTTGTTCACGCCTATAAACAGCAGAAAAAGACTATGCCCACGCCTATAAACAGCTGGAAAAAAGTTTATGTTCACCCTTTTAAACAGAGCAGAATAAGGATAGTCTCTATTCACACTTTAAAACATAGCAGAAAAAAGAAAGTGTATGTTCACCATTCTAAACAGCAGAAGAAAGAAAGTCTATGTTCACCCTTTTAAACAGAGCAAAGAGAAGAAAGTATATGTTCACCCTTTTAAACAGAGCAAAGAAAAGAAAGTATATGTTCACCCTTTTAAACAGAGCAGAGAAAAGAAAGTCTGTGCTCACCCTTTTAAACAGAGCAGAAGAAAGAGTCTATATTCATGCTTTTAAACAGAACAAAAGAAAGAAAGTGTATGTTCACCCTTTTAAACAGAGAAGGAAAAAGGAAATCTGTTTTCACGCTTTTAAACAGAGAAGAAAAAGAGTTATGTTCACGCTTATAAACAACAGGAAAAAGTTTTTGTTAACTCCTTTTAAACTTAGCAGAAGAAAGAAAGTCTATGTTCACGCTTTTAAATAGATCAAAAGAAAGTCTATTACTAATGGATAAACAGTTTCAGATTGAATTCCAGAGAATAAAGAAAGACCAAGCATCACCTACATATTTAATTGAAATATTGGTGCCATAACAAAATATATAGATAGATAAAAGTTTCATCATCATCATCTCCTCCTACACCTATTGACGCAAAGGGCCTCGGTTAGATTTGGCCAATCGTCTCTATCTTGGGCTTTTAATTCAATACTGCTGCATTCATCATCTCTTACTTCGCACTTCATAATCCTCTGCCATGTAGGCCTGGGTCTTCTGAATAAGTTATTAAGAATTTGATGCAAAGATTCCTAGCTCACGATTTCGACCTCCTTTTATCGTATCTTTATATTCTCTAGATCGTCGAGACATTTTTATTACCTCCGCCAACGAAGTTGGGAGATCATGTTTTCACCCCTGTTTGTCTGTTTGTTTGTTTGAGAACAACTTCCTGGCCACAATTTTACTCATAGAGTAGTGAAACTTTCAGGGATTAATTTTTATGTTAGGACGTGGAAGTGATTTAATTATGAAAGTCCTAGGTCAAAGGTCAAGTTGAGCAAAAGGTCCACCGAATTAACCCTAACCTTAACCCCAAGTTTACACATGGTTGTCACATAGACTTCAAATACGTCTACGGTGTAAATTGATTTTCGGAAAGGCAAGGTGGTTTCAAGAAATGAGCTGCCGTGACGGAGGTCTGCTTTCTCACAGTGCTTCTCTAGTTGTTGTTGTTATTATTGTTATTATTATTATTATTATTATTATTATTATTATTATTATTATTATCTAAGCTACAACCCTAGTTTGACACGCAAGATGCTATAAGCCCAAGGGCTCCAACAGGGAAAATAGCCCAGTGAGGAAAGTAGTTAAGATAAAGAATAACTATATGAAAAGTAATTAAAATATTTCAAGAACATTAACAACATTAAAACAGACCTTTCATATATAAACTATAAAAAGAGACATATGTCAGCCTTTTCAACATAAAAAAAAAAAAAAACGTTTGCTGCAAGTTTGTGCTTTTGAAGTCCTAACGTTTCAGCTACCCGATTAGGAAGATCATTCTATATTTTTACGTAGCAAAAACACGCCCAGTAAAATAATTAACGCTTTATCTTGAAGAGTCGACAATTGTCTAGCGTTGACTAGATACGACATCAGCATTCACATATGCATAAGGCTTCCCTCACTGTTAAAAATTTGCCGCAAAAAAAAAAAAAAAAAAAAAAAAGGTTTAATTCCTGGAATAAATTTTGCCTGGGATTTGCCGTTTAAAAAACGGATATATTGGCGTTAACGAGTGATATTATGACCACCAATCTGTAAAAGATAACAAAATAGGGTAAAAATTACGGTCGCCTGTATTTACTGAAATACGGCTGGAAACATTATATTTTACGGCGAATTTCCGATTAAAATTACGGTTTTTTTTAACAGTGCAGGAGGAACCAGGCAACCCCCCGAAACCTCTATTGACAACGGGTTAACGAAAATGCAGTCGCCGAGCCTTTGAAAAGTGCAACTGACATACCTTAAATGCATCGCGGCTAAATGCGCTGGGAAAATGGGACCTGCATTCTATGACCTGCATTGTGGGACATGCATTGTTGACCCGGCGAGGAAGCTTAAGAGATCCGGAGGGGGTAGGGCAGGAGAAAAAAATCCTCCTTTTGTGAGGAGATATCCATTGCTTAGAAAAAGAAAATAGAAAAAAAAATAGAATTGGAATAAAGGTCGGGGGCAGAGGAACTGCATATTGTAATGCAATTTCTTTTGAGAGAGACATTGAAGGTAATACGGTTGCCATATGTTACGGAGAAAGAAAGAGAGAAATTCATACTTGAAAAAAAAAAAGGCATCAGTAAAGGATGAAGATTAACGGCGTTACTGTACTCGTTTTTTAAGAGTTACGTTACCGGTAATACGGTTGCAGTTGAATTTAGAGATATGGTAAAAAATCTAGCTCCGGGCTTAGCGCCGTATATGCCATGCCATAGATTTTGAAGTCCGATTCTTACGTAGAATTTTGTAGCTGTTTAAGATCTTCCTTATTGAACAGTATTATTATTATTATTATTATTATTATTATTATTATTATTATTATTATTATTACTAGTGTACGCGACCCGTCTAAAAGGACAACTAAATATTCAGATAGATTTGCACACATGCGTCGGCACACAGATTCACCCCTTACCACGCCTCCCCCTTTCGTAACTGCAACCTGTCTCGCTAGGGTATTACTACTCCCTTTCCCCCTTCCAGAGGGACGGGAGAGACTGATTAGTTATACATCTTGAAATGCCGCTAGTCGTGATCGGAAATATATATATATATATATATATATATATATATATATACAGTATATGAAAATGAATATAAATCACTATTTACACATATATATATATATATATATATATATGTAAATTTATATATATATATATATATATATATATATATATATATATATATATATATATATATATTTATATATATATAAATATATATATATATATATATATATATATATATATATATATATATATATTTATATATATATATATATATATATATATATATATATATATACACACACATTCTCTCTGTCTCTCTCTCTATATATATATTATATATATATATATATATAGAGAGAGAGAGAGAGAGAGAGAGAGAGAGAGAGAGAGAGAGAGGAGAGAGAGAGAGAGAGAGAGCATGATGTTATAAGCTCAAGGGCTCCAACAGAAAAAAACAGCCCAGTGAGGGAAGGAAATAAGAAAATAATAAAACATATGAGAAGTAATGATTAATGAATAAAAAAAATTAGAAAATTTTCCCGAACCGAAACGTCATATCACAAAAATAGAAAGTGATATTGCAAGAGAAATTGTTACTCGACAAAAAGTGTAATTTTACTATAAAATTAATTTCACAAGCAAATCCACTGGGCGATTACATCTATCATGCAAAAAGAAAGTTACTTAACGAAGAGAAAAGTTGATAATATTAATTTCACATGAAAATCCAGCAGAAGACTAGAACATACCCATAGAACATCCACATATATCCCTTCCTAAAATGAATTCTTTGGTAAAGGCCTACCATACATCCACTGCACCTCTCTCTCTCTCTCTTTCCCTTTCCCACCTTCCCGTCAGCGGAACCTTAACAGCTGCATGCATGTTGCACCTGCAGTTAAAACTGCATCTCGATAACATTCCCCTTTGACTTTTTTTTCTTTTTTTTTTTCAATGCAACTCGAAGGAGGTTATTCCTTTTTCTGTTGTTGAATGGGAAAGAAACTCTCGATACTTCATTTCCTTTTTTTCCTTTTTTTCCCAATCTTTTTCCCCCTTTGCTGGTTGCATTCGCGGCCACTCTAATCCCCGAGAGTTGCAGGACTTAGGCCCACGTCCTTGTTACCTTGCTTATCAAAACTTACCTCTCTTAGCCTTTAGGGATCGTTTCCTTTGTTGCAATTCGCATTTTCTCATTTTTTATTGTGGTGCAAGTCGTTTTTCACTTATTAGTTTCAGATTAGAAAGTATGCTGTTTGGTACACTCTCTCTCTCTCTCTCTCTCTCTCTCTCTCTCTCTCTCTCTCTCTCTCTCTCTCTCTCTCTCTCTCTCATATGCATTAGTATTTCAGATTATATTAGTCTCTCTCTCTCTCTCTCTCTCTCTCTCTCTCTCTCTCTCTCTCTCTCATATGCATTAGTATTTCAGATTATATTAGTCTCTCTCTCTCTCTCTCTCTCTCTCTCTCTCTCTCTCTCTCTCTCTCTCTCTCTCATATGCATTAGTATTTCAGATTAAATTAGTCTCCCTCATATGCATTAGTATTTCAGATTATATTAATCTCTCTCTCTCTCTCTCTCTCTCTCTCTCTCTCTCTCTCTCTCTCTCTCTCTCTCTCTCTCTCTCTCTCTCTCTCTCTCTCTCTCTTTTAGTGTGTGTACTTCTTATTCTTTCATATGCATTAATATTTGATATTATATTCGCAACATAGTAGCCTATGCGTATGCGTACATGCACGCCTGAAGTGAAATTATATTCGAATAAATAGTCGCTTCTTCATTTACAGCCATAGTCTGCACTGTATATACGGTGTATAAAAAAATGTATGCACGAATGCAAGTAAAGATACTACAAAAGAAGATAATACTCTCTCTCTCTCTCTCTCTCTCTCTCTCTCTCTCTCTCTCTCTCTCTCTCTCTCTCTCTCTCTCCTCTTGGGAATGTTGCTACAACTAATCACTCATGACAAAGACCGTGGGAGAAAGAAGGCCCACTTGTCGGGTTGCCAGTAACCTTTAATGCTTCGAATTCTACTTCCTTACCTGTACCTATAACCTACGTTTTCCCTCATTTAAATAATTCAATGAATATAATAATCAATTAAAACATAGTAAAATATATATAAATATCTGTATCTATGGATTTAGCAACGAAGAAACACCTGCGAGATAGATTTGCAGTGAAAATGAACACAATAGAAAAAAAAAAATGGGGAAAAAAAACAGCTCTGGAGTAACCTACAATTTTCCCATAACAATGGGCTTCCCTTTACACCGCACGGGCGTGTATGAATATTAATGGAGAAAAAGCATATGCACTTTGAGGAACTGTAGCGGGAAGTAGGAAGATGATGGGGTGTGAAAATTATAATGGAAGATTCATACCTGGGCCTCAGTCATTGTGTTTTTTATATGTATAATTGTATATATACTGTATATACTGTATATGTATATATGTATGTATGTATGTTATGTATATATATATATATATATATATATATATATATATACAGTATATATATATATATATATATATATATATATATATATACAGTATATATATATATATATATATATATATATGTGTGTGTGTGTGTGTGTGTGTGTAAATGCATTAACTCCTACAAGGAAAAGGAAAAACTTAACTCGAGTTGGTATTTCGTGTGCACATACGTATGTATATATATATATATATATGATATATATATATATATATATATATATATATATTTATATATATATATAAATATATATATATATATACATATATATATATATATATATATATATATATATATATATATATATATATATGCAGTATGTGTGTATGGTATGTACATACAGATTGATTAATAGATAGATATGTAAGCTTGGGTGTCTGCGTGCACTATATGTATAGTGAATATGTATATATGGGTGTGTGCATACAGTTATGCACATTCTAGTCTACTTGGTGCTTTACAACAAGAGAGACACGCATCAATATAAAAGTTAAAAGAGTCGAGACCTTACTATTTTATTTTATTAAATCATGCCAGAAAATACATTCTTGTTAATATATCACCCAAAGACGTTGGAATGAGAATGAAAATCCGCAAAGGTTTAAAGGTTTAAAGACCGCTTATGAATGGCAGAGGCAAGGGACATTGATATTGCCCTATCAGGCAGGACAATGCCATAGAGACTGACCGTATGTACATATGATTAGCGCCCAAGCCCGCCCTCTCTCCATCCAAGCTAGTACCAAGGAGGGCCAAGCAATGGCTGTTGATGTCTCAGCAGATAGACCTATAGGCTCCCCCAAACCCCCAACCTTAGCTCACAAGTATGGTGAGGTTGTAGCGACCTAAGAAACTATCAAGTTTGAGCGGGACTCGAACCCCAGTCTGACGTTCACCAGTCAGGGACGTTACCATATCGGCCACCATTCCTAGAACGTAGGAATAAAAAAGTTAAAGGAAAGGAGTGATGAATCTGCGATAGGAGTAAAAATTTGATGGGCTCCCATTTTTCCGTGCCGACTGTACATCACTGTTTATTCTCCATAATGCAAGGAGCGCAGTAGAGCAAAAAGGGTCGTGTTTTGCCCTTTTTTTCCGACAGCTTCGTGTCCATAATGCAGTTGAAATGTGGGAGACAAAGCACAATCTTTTTTCTAAATATATTTTCAAATGCTCAGTTGCCTTGTTCAAATTCCGTAAAAGGACGGCTGGTTTTTTTTTTGGCGAAATTTTCATGTTTGTAATGCAAGTGAAATGTCGACAGGTAAAATTGCAGATTTTTTCTCTTTTAACTCTTCTATAATGCACTGGGAGGGTAAGCATCAGCCTGCCTCTCTCTCTCTCTCTCTCTCTCTCTCTCTCTCTCTCTCTCTCTCTCTCTCTCTCTCTCCTCTCTCTCTCTCTCTCTCTCTCTCCAGTTTGCATGATTATGTACAACGGCAAGATGAGAAGGAAAAGGATATATTGTAGTTATGTGTATTTATTTATTTAGTTAGTTAGTTATTTAGTTATGTATCTATCTATTTTTTAAAATCTAGTGTCAGTCAGTATACATCTGATTCAGATGGCCAGTTGTTTTTTCAAATAACTGAGCTGAACTTTCAATTTCTCTCAGTCATCTTTTTGAAAATGTACTTCGACAGTAAAAGGTATGTTTCTTTTTTTGAAATTCGGCAATAAAATGTTTCTTTTGTAATTCGGCAATAAAAACTATGTTTTTATGTAAATCGACAATAAAACATATCAGTTTTTTATGTACTTCGACAATAGAAGATATCAGTTTTT
Organism: Palaemon carinicauda; assembly: GCF_036898095.1. Taxonomy (NCBI): domain Eukaryota; kingdom Metazoa; phylum Arthropoda; class Malacostraca; order Decapoda; family Palaemonidae; genus Palaemon; species Palaemon carinicauda. The sequence goes on from NC_090726.1 coordinate 186,202,696, forward strand.
TTGTAATTCTACAATAAAATATATATTTTTTAAAGATTCGACAATAAAAGATATCAATTTTTTATGTAATTCGACAATAAAAGATATTAATCGGTACATGTATGAAGAAAGACACCTTATCGTGTTGAAAGGGTTTGTGCATCTCCATGATCAGCAAAGCTGTACTAGTCAAGGACACCAATACTAGGTTGGTTTGTTTTTATCGATCAGACTAAAGACTCTTACCGTCACCAATCAACAGTGGCCAGCGTGACGATGAAAAGGGCCAAACCCCAGACATGACTAAGGACACGTCTGAGGTCTTTGTCCTGCAGTGGACTAGAAACAGTTGCATTTGTTAATGTTTCCATAAAATGGGTAGATATATACTTCTAAATGATCTAAAAATTTATTTATTGTATTATACATAAACATATGCTTCTAAATGATCTAAAAATTTATTTATTGTGTCATACATGAACATACTTTTGTACACCACATAAAAAAAAAAGATACATTTTAAATATGCTTCTTTAAATGATCTAAAAATTTATTTATTGTATCATACATGAACATATGCTTCTAAATGATCTAAAAATTTATTTATTGTATCATACATGAACGTACTTTTGTACACCACATAAAAAAAAAAAGATACATTTTAAATTTGAATGATGAATGATACACTGGTTTTAATGCGTCAAGTGATCGAGTGAATCTGAGATACTAAATTTTTTATTGTTCGAATTACTGCTGTTCATATGATTAATTCGTTAGAGATTCATTATTTTTTTTTCAATTGTTAAAGGAAGTATATTGTAGTTGGTCTCTTATCATTCATTTATCTGTTCATGAAACATTTTAGATTCGTATTATCGTCTTGAAAATTGAAGTTGTGAATGATATTGGTTTTTTATGAACCGTTAATAGAAAAAAGAAATAATCTGAGAGAGAGAGAGAGAGAGAGAGAGAGAGAGAGAGAGAGAGAGAGAGAGAGAGAGAGAGAGAGAGAGAGAGAGAGAGAGAGAGAACCAAACAGCTTACTTTCTAATCTGAAACTAATAAGTGAAAAACTATTAAATATCCAATCGATAATTTTAGGTGGGTTTAATGCCAGTGTATATGACGAATAATAACAATGACAACAATGGCTTTAATGCCAGTACATATGACGAACAATAGCAATGTTAATGATAATGTAATATACTTCAATTCACATTTCATGAAAACAACACAGGTAATAAGCAGGGAATCCCATCGCATAAGATTGCCGAATAATATTTTCAAGTTTGATCGCTGATTGCAATGAAGGCTAAAACCGGGAGACGTGATTAGATCTGTGACGTACCGAATGCTGCTTATTGCAGGGCCTCTTTTTATCATCTCGTCTTAGATCAATCAGCCACTGGCATCGTATTAAACTTAATCGCCGCCCGTCTCGTCTTCATCGTTTTCTGGCATTTTTTTTTTTCGTTTTGAGTTGCTCGAATGAAAACAGTTAAGATGCTGAGATGTTATGATTAATGCGATTGTGTTTGAATTGTTCGAGTTGAGTACTAAGAGGAGAAGGATAAATTGCTATGCTCCTGTGAGTTTGAAAGGATCTGAATATATATATATTATATATATATATATATATATATATATATATATGTCCTATATATATATGTATATATATACATATATATATACACATAGATACATATATATACATATATATACATAAAATATATATACATATATATATATACATATATATACATATATACATATATATATATATATATATAAATATATATATATATAAAATATATACATAAATATATATATATATATATATATATATATATATATATATATATATATAAATCTTGGGACTTTTTCATTCCTCGGGTCTCAGAAATAGTTGTCATAAGAGTACCTATGTTCTTATTTATCTCAGATCTCAGCTTGATTCTGATCTTTGGCGATAATTCTTCCCCCCAATTTTTGCAGAAGTGCCCCCCCCCTATTTTTTTGCCAAGTTATTAGGCTTTGTATAAAGATTTATTTTCTTATAACAGTACTATTTAAAGCAGTGTCACGTACTTTTTTCGTTTTGCGTGAAGTAGCATCTTTATTTTACCCATAACACTTTAGTAGAATGTCTTTAAAGTACTTTCATTATAATATGAAGGCCAAATTTGTTTATTGCTATCGTATGTATCATTATTTTTTT